>NC_052486.1:10993768-11084035 GCF_009730915.1 Dioscorea cayenensis subsp. rotundata
GGACCCCTGGTGCTGTCTATATATAATCTTTACTATCAAAGGATTAACTCAACTTAAAAGTTTAAGTTAGATCATTATTCAAAATGCCAATTAGAATTAAATTATTTTTTCATTAGATAAGTCATGGACCACTTTATTTAGTGAGAACGCAAATCTATGCTTGATCATTTGATCATGTATGTAGTTAGTATGAATCTGAATACATGTGAGATCAATCACAAATTGAAAAGGAATTCATTCCTTAGACTTAGAATTGTAAGATCTGTTGAGATTATCAAATCTATAGCTCATATTTATGCAAATTTGTATAAATAAAAAAATATATTTATATTTAAAAAACAATCAAAATTTTAAATTAAAAAATAAAATACAAAAATCAGAAGTTGTAGGTGGGACATAGAGGAAGAATGGAGGAAAGAAAAAAAAAATAGATAGCATAATGAAATGAAGAGGAGGAAGAAGAAAAAAAGACATCGCTAAGAGGGAGAAAAAGTAGACTAAAAGAGGAGAAAAGGAAGAAGAGAAGACTCAAGGGAAATGAAGATCCTAACGAGCATAATTAGAGAGAAGGAACTCCGACATAGAAGATCACGAGAGAAACAAATAAGAAGAGAGGCATAAATCTAGAAAAGATGAGAAGAAAAAGAAATTAGAGACAAAAGAGAAGAAAATGAAATCAAAGACAAGGAGATCGGATTGAAGAGACAAATGAGGGAAGGAGATCATATCGGAAAAAAGAGATCAACTAAAATACTTGATAATCAACGAGATCATGATTTTTTTCTTCTTTTTCTTTCTTTTCCCTTTTTCCAGTTCAAGAAATCTATGAACGTATATCTTGTGAGCATGCCACGACTATACAATACTCCATGAATTCTCATGTAATCATTTCAGCGACCATATGACTTGATGTGTTAGATTAATATTTAGCCATGTATGATTTTTGCCCAAATGTGAAATCAAGATATATCAGTTTGATTTGGGTTATCTAATCTGTCTAATCTTTAATTTTTGAGGATTGGTATTTACATTGTAGTGCGCATGATTAAAAATGTGAATATAGAAATATTTGAGGATGCCCTTTGCAAAAACTTATGAGAAATATGAAATGGTGAAAAAACATGATCGCAACATTAGTGAAAATGTAATAAACGAAGCATATGAGGTTATACATGCAAAATATATGAAAAACGTGAACATTAGGTACATTGAGGGTCTACTTAAAAAATTCATGAAAGAACTGCGAAAATGAAATATTTGAGGATTTACTTGCAAAAAGAAATTATAGAAAAATGTGAAACTATGATAATGTCACATTTATTTGCCAATTTATTGTAAAAAGTGTGGAAAGCTAAAAAGTTCGGGTCTTATTTGCAAAAATTGTAGAAGATCCTTAATTTATTTGCAAAATTCATGGAAAAAAAATGTAAAAATGAAATATTTAAGGATACATATACAAAAAAATCATGGAAAAATGTGAAAAATGTGAAAACTTGAGAGTTTATTTCCAATACTTGTAAAAATGTGAAAGATCGAGGATTTATTTGCAAAATTTGATAAAATGTGAAAGTAAAAAATTAGAGGGCCTGGTTTCATTAATTTTTTTATATTTGTGGAAAAACCAAGAAGTTAAGGATATTTTTGCAAAAAAAGTGTTATGAGAAGGGTTAAAAAAAGTAAAAATAAAGCGCTAATGAGATCTATGTAAAAAAATTTTTCTTTGAAAAACTATTCACTCACAAGAGATCATTGAAGGCTCCATTTCGTTCTTTGGTCCACTGGTAAGGTTAAGGTCCAATGCAAGGTGAAAAATTCTCCTTGAGAATATTTTTTTCACTCTTGGCTTTTTGATGCTCACAGAAAGGCCTTGACCCACTAATGAGGTCTAATGCAAAGTGATTTTTTTATTTTTTTATTTTTTTATTTTTTTGTTGAGAATTTTACACTCTTCCTCTTGATGCTCATAGGAAAGTCTTTGAAGGCTCCATTCACCTCTTTGATCCACTGATGAGGTCCAATGTAAGGTGAAATTTCTCATTGAGAATCTTTTGCCTTTTTCAAGCTCATAGGGATGTCTCTAAAAAAATTCCACTCTTCTTCTTCTTCTTCTTCTTCTTCTCATGACCCAATGATAAAGTCTAATGCAAAGTGAATGCTCTCTTTTGAGAGTTTTTTGTCACTTTTGCCTTTTAACGTCCATAGGAAGGTCTTTAAAAATTTCACTATTCTTCTTATGACCCACTATTGAGGTCCAATGCAAATTGAATGCTCTATTTTTGAGAGTTTTTTTCTCACTTTTGCCTTTTTAACACTCACAAAGTGGTCTCTAAAAAAATTTCATACTTCTTCTCATAACCTCATCGATAAGGTCCGATGCAAAGTAGATGCTCTCTTTCGAGAGTTTTTCTCACTTTTGCCTCTTGACGCTCACAAAGATGTCTCTGAAAATTTCACTCTTCTTCTTATGACCCATTGATTAGATCCAATGCAAAGTGAATGCTCTCTTTCAAGAGTTTTTCTCACTTTTCCATTCACAGGGAGGTCTTTAAAGATTTGTCTCCACCTTATTTCCCACTGATGAGATCCAATGCAAGTGGGTGCTCTTCTTTGAGAGTTTTTCTCACTTTTGCCTCTCCCTAAGTGCTAAACAGTTCATATTTTCTGAATCATTTACACTGCATTCAGTATAGAGTCTGACATGTTTAGCACCTAATTAGTACGAAATTTCATTCTTTTGTTCACCTTGGACTTTATTTTCTGTTTTTGGGGGAAAAAGAAGCAAATTCAGAGGAGCTTTGAAGCAAAATAGGCCAAGTTGCTAAATCAAAGCTTCACTACGGCTCACAACAATCGTGGTGGCATCTAACCACAGCCGTTGTCCATGCCCAATACTGCCATTATGATGCAATGGCAGCATGGAACCACTGGAAGCAACACAGAACCCACAACGGCCTCACAACGACCGTTGTCAAAAATCCATCACGCCAGTGATCTTGCCATACAACGCCTAGAGAGTCGTGCTAGGGACACGCCTTGGAGCCCGAGTAATAACTTACTCACCACGGGCATCACAACACCCGTGGTGAGGCCGTGTCGAACTTCGATCCTATAAATACCTTAGTTTTGTCTAAATTAGAGGAGATTCTTTTGCCAAATAAGGTAGAGCGGTCAGAGTTCTATAGACTCGAGCGGGTCGGAGATGAGTTTCTTCCATATTCCAACAGATTCGATGAGTTTCTTAAGGATAATCCAAAGCTCATCATTAGAGGAGGGTGCACGAAGGCATTCAATATCATCTTGTCAATCTTGGGATCCTCTCACCCTCAACTGTGACAGACCTATTGGAGGGAGTTAGTTTAAGAAATCTTTAAACACTCATCTATTCTTTGGTTTTTATGGCTCTTTTCTTGCTTTGATTGATTATTTAATGATCCATAAGAACCAAATTCGATGGGAATTGTATGTCTAGGTCCCTCAATCATTGTTTATGAATCTTGATTGATAATTTAATAAATCTTTCAAGTCTTTTGTGAATCATTGCATGTTTGCTTGAATGAAATTCTTGTTAATGTGGAAGAGGAAGATATGCCCCCACATTAGGAGACCAATGCTTTGTTAGATCTATGCATGCTCTAAGAAATTAGAAATTGCTAGATATCTAGATTAGGGATCGATAGCCCCTTATGCTTAGGGTTTGATTTATCCCTTCTAGAGGAATTATTGTACTTAAGGCAAACATAGGAGGCTAGGGTAGGAAGAGATTCTACCTTAAGTTCCTAGTGATTTAGACCTAGTTGCCAAGAGTTGGGACTAGTAGGCCTTTGAATTCCCCGATCCAATTCTTGAGCATGATTCTCACACTCAACGCATACTATAAGTAATAATCAAGATAACTATCATACATCCTCTGAACTCCTTCCAATTGTATTGTTTAATAAATTGTAGAAGTAGATTAAAGAAAGAATGTAAATGTTTAGGCTATTGATTAATTGAAAAGGAAGTAATAGGAGTCCCTCACCGTTCTTGGGGAAATATATATGATCTTCGTGCTCACCCACAGGTATTACTTGACGACCAGCACACATACGGTATTAATGAACCAATTGCAATATTATTCTCATATTTATATTTGCATAATTCACACACCTTAGAGGCTTGTCACCTCTTGACACTCACAGGGATGTCTCTAAAAATTTTACTCTTATTTTGACCCACTGATGAGGTCCAATGGAATGTAGGTGCTCTATTTTGAGAGTTTTCTCACTTTTGCCTCATGATAAAAAGAAACAAGGCTTATTTATTAATCTATAAACTAATGAAGAGAGTTCTCACATTGGAGAAAGTGTCTCTCATTAGTCGATGGATATGATATTTCAAGTCAAAAGAAATAAAGAAGGAAAAAAATTATTTAAAACATCTTAAAGAACCCAAGATAATGACTCGATAATGTGAGTGAGTCGTCATGGCTTGGTAAATTTAAATGAAGTGACAAATGAAACTTTGAAGCTCTAAGATACAAGGAAATCAAAAAAGCTTAAAATGTTTCAGAAGTGAAAGTCATAAAGGCTTGTCAAGCATAGAAAGTCATTGTCCTTAAGTACTAAAATTGAAGAAGACCAAGGTCATGATTACAACCTGAGATCCATTCCAAAATCAACCAAATTAAGGCATACATGAAATGTCATAATTCGATGATGTGCAAGTCAAGACTCAAAGCATGGGAGAATCAAGATGTAAACAAATTTAATGACTGATGAATGAACTTTAAAGTCTCAAGACATCAAAAGTTAAAAATCGAAGAGCCTCACAAGTCAAAGACTTAAAGGCTTTATAAGCATGACAGGCCGAAGTCTTCAAGAAACAACATCGAAGGAGATCAAGTTCATCATTCTCAAATATAGTAAGATCACAACTTGAGATCCAATTGATGCTCAAAATGTAAGCTCAGAGAAGATCAAAGTCAACAAAGACGAAAAGAGACGTTCAAGCATGATTTTCGTCTAAAGGGTCAAGAGATTCGAAATCGAATGGTCTCAAACCATGTGAAGATAGAAGAAAATTAGGAAAGTAGTATTAGAAGAACTAGATTTCTAGTATTTCTTTGCACTTCTGAGCATATTCATGTACCTATGCACTTTTTGGAGTATATAAAACATATTTTATATTTTTTTTGCCCAATAAATTTCATTCACACTTATTCTTATTGTAGATTCCCACGATGTTATTTGAGGTAATTAATATTAGGGGCTTGTCCCTAATGGAAATCATGAACCAGCAATCATATAAAATATAAAAATAATAAAAATTTAATTTGTGATCTACTTATTTTTAACTGGGTGACCCTAATTAAAAGTTTGGTGAGAATAAAAGACCCCACATAAACTATTTATATAATTTCTGTAATTATGTTCCAACTTTTATTGAATAATACAAATATGTTAATCATGATTTTTCTAGTACATAAATTTATTCACATTTTCTTGCTTATTATAAGAATTTCATTGAATTTGTTAGAGGTACAATGAATTTCTTTAATAAAAGTGTTTGTAGAAGAAAATTCTTTCTGCACATAATTGTGAGGATCTGTATTGGGATGTTATTGAATAGGAGATCAAAATTGCTTTGTGGAGTATTAATGAAGAGAAGAATCCTGGCTTTGGTGGATATAACAGTAATATTTTAAAGAAGGCTTAGAGTATTGTGGGTTTAGACATTACTAAAGTTGTAAAAGGCTAATTAAAAAATAAAGCCATGCTGATGAAAGCAAATTCTATTGCGCTTACTCTAATTCCTAAAGTGTAACTCCTCGTTCTTTAAATGACTATCATCTTATTATATCTTGTATTATTGTCATCTAAGATCATTACCAAAATTTCATCTTTCAAGCTTAAGAGAATTCTAAATAGTATAATCCATCCTAATCAATTAGAGTTTATTCCTAAAAGGAGAATTTCTAACAATTTGCTTCTCGCACATGAATTAGTGAAAAGCTTTCACAAGAATAGAAATACCTATTGTGCGCTACAGGTATATATCTAGAAAACACATGATTCAATATCTTGGGATTTTGTTGATGAAGTTCTACTAAGCCCTTCATAAATGGAGTTAGAACTAGCATGCTTCCAACAATGATTAATGATAAGTGCTTGATGATACATGCTTTGCACATTGAAGTCCATAACATATTGCATATAATCTATGATATATTTTTTTTATAGGTTTTGATGTTTAACTCTATTATTTCTCATTTTCAAAGTCTTATCACAAGTTTTGAATTTAAATAAACAAAATTTGCTAAATTCATTGAAAACACAGCTTGATATAGAGTATTTTCAAAATTCAAAGTGGAAATATGGCCACAAAACATGGCCATGTTTAATCAAAATCTTCCCATGTTTTTGTTTTGTGAGGCTATGATTCTTAATCATTAATCATGTTTTTACTTGACTCTTTAACATGTTAAGACTAAAAGGAAGACTATGAATAGTTGGGAATTAAGAGTCATTGCTCTTCCGTATTTTTTTATTGAATCCATTCTTGAGTGGATTAGGCACCCTTGTGGTTCTTGTATATGATTTTGGTGTTGAGATTCAATTGTGGCAATCCTTATTCCATGAATTTGGTTAGCTATAGCCTGAATTCACGTGCATAGATTTACTTAGTGAGAACGCAAATCTATGCTTGATCATTTGATCATGTATGTAGTTAGTATGAATCTGAATACATGTGAGATCAATCACAAATTGAAAAGGAATTCATTCCTTAGACTTAGAATTGTAAGATCTGTTGAGATTATCAAATCTATAGCTCATATTTATGCAAATTTGTATAAATAAAAAAATATATTTATATTTAAAAAACAATCAAAATTTTAAATTAAAAAATAAAATACAAAAATCAGAAGTTGTAGGTGGGACATAGAGGAAGAATGGAGGAAAGAAAAAAAAAATAGATAGCATAATGAAATGAAGAGGAGGAAGAAGAAAAAAAGACATCGCTAAGAGGGAGAAAAAGTAGACTAAAAGAGGAGAAAAGGAAGAAGAGAAGACTCAAGGGAAATGAAGATCCTAACGAGCATAATTAGAGAGAAGGAACTCCAACATAGAAGATCACGAGAGAAACAAATAAGAAGAGAGGCATAAATCTAAAAAAAAAGAAGAAAAGATGAGAAGAAAAAGAAATTAGAGACAAAAGAGAAGAAAATGAAATCAAAGACAAGGAGATCGGATTGAAGAGACAAATGAGGGAAGGAGATCATATCGGAAAAAAGAGATCAACTAAAATACTTGATAATCAACGAGATCATGATTTTTTTTCTTCTTTTCTTTCTTTCCCTTTTCCAGTTCAAGAAATCTATGAACGTATATCTTGTGAGCATGCCACGACTATACAATACTCCATGAATTCTCATGTAATCATTTCAGCGACCATATGACTTGATGTGTTAGATTAATATTTAGCCATGTATGATTTTGCCCAAATGTGAAATCAAGATATATCAGTTTGATTTGGGTTATCTAATCTGTCTAATCTTTAATTTTGAGGATTGGTATTTACATTGTAGTGCGCATGATTAAAATGTGAATATAGAAATATTTGAGGATGCCCTTTGCAAAACTTATGAGAAATATGAAATGGTGAAAAAACATGATCGCAACATTAGTGAAAATGTAATAAACGAAGCATATGAGGTTATACATGCAAAATATATGAAAAACGTGAACATTAGGTACATTGAGGGTCTACTTAAAAAATTCATGAAAGAACTGCGAAAATGAAATATTTGAGGATTTACTTGCAAAAGAAATTATAGAAAATGTGAAACTATGATAATGTCACATTTATTTGCCAATTTATTGTAAAAGTGTGGAAAGCTAAAAGTTCGGGTCTTATTTGCAAAATTGTAGAAGATCCTTAATTTATTTGCAAAAATTCATGGAAAAATGTAAAAAAATGAAATATTTAAGGATACATATACAAAAAAATCATGGAAAATGTGAAAATGTGAAAAACTTGAGAGTTTATTTCCAATACTTGTAAAAATGTGAAAGATCGAGGATTTATTTGCAAAAATTTGATAAAATGTGAAAGTAAAAAAATTAGAGGGCCTGGTTTCATTAATTTTTTTATATTTGTGGAAAACCAAGAAGTTAAGGATATTTTTGCAAAAAAAGTGTTATGAGAAGGGTTAAAAAAAGTAAAAATAAAAGCGCTAATGAGATCTATGTAAAAATTTTTCTTTGAAAACTATTCACTCACAAGAGATCATTGAAGGCTCCATTTCGTTCTTTTGGTCCCATCTGGTAAGGTTAAGGTCCAATGCAAGGTGAAAATTCTCCTTGAGAATATTTTTTTCACTCTTGGCTTTTGATGCTCACAGAAAGGCCTTGACCCACTAATGAGGTCTAATGCAAAGTGATTTTTTTATTTTTTTATTTTTTTTTTTTTTGTTGAGAATTTTACACTCTTCCTCTTGATGCTCATAGGAAAGTCTTTGAAGGCTCCATTCACCTCTTTGATCCACTGATGAGGTCCAATGTAAGGTGAAATTTCTCATTGAGAATCTTTTTGCCTTTTCAAGCTCATAGGGATGTCTCTAAAAATTCCACTCTTCTTCTTCTTCTTCTTCTTCTTCTCATGACCCAATGATAAAGTCTAATGCAAAGTGAATGCTCTCTTTTGAGAGTTTTTTTGTCACTTTTTGCCTTTTAACGTCCATAGGAAGGTCTTTAAAAAATTTCACTATTCTTCTTATGACCCACTATTGAGGTCCAATGCAAATTGAATGCTCTATTTTGAGAGTTTTTCTCACTTTTGCCTTTTAACACTCACAAAGTGGTCTCTAAAAATTTCATACTTCTTCTCATAACCTACTGATAAGGTCCGATGCAAAGTAGATGCTCTCTTTCGAGAGTTTTTCTCACTTTTGCCTCTTGACGCTCACAAAGATGTCTCTGAAAATTTCACTCTTCTTCTTATGACCCATTGATTAGATCCAATGCAAAGTGAATGCTCTCTTTCAAGAGTTTTTCTCACTTTTCCATTAACAGGGAGGTCTTTAAAGATTTGTCTCCACCTTATTTCCCACTGATGAGATCCAATGCAAGTGGGTGCTCTTCTTTGAGAGTTTTTCTCACTTTTGCCTCTCCCTAAGTGCTAAACAGTTCATATTTTCTGAATCATTTACACTGCATTCAGTATAGAGTCTGACATGTTTAGCACCTAATTAGTACGAAATTTCATTCTTTTGTTCACCTTGGACTTTATTTCTGTTTTGGGGGAAAAAGAAGCAAATTCAGAGGAGCTTTGAAGCAAAATAGGCCAAGTTGCTAAATCAAAGCTTCACTACGGCTCACAACAATCGTGGTGGCATCTAACCACAGCCGTTGTCCATGCCCAATACTGCCATTATGATGCAATGGCAGCATGGAACCACTGGAAGCAACACAGAACCCACAACGGCCTCACAACGACCGTTGTCAAAAATCCATCACGCCAGTGATCTTGCCATACAACGCCTAGAGAGTCGTGCTAGGACACGTCTTGGAGCCCAAGTAATAACTTACTCACCACGGGCATCACAACACCCGTGGTGAGGCCGTGTCGAACTCGATCCTATAAATACCTTAGTTTTGTCTAAATTAGAGGAGATTCTTTTGCCAAATAAGGTAGAGCGGTCAGAGTTCTATAGACCTGAGCGGCTGGAGATGAGTTTCTTCCATATTCCAACAGATTCCGATGAGTTTCTTAAGGATAATCCAAAGCTCATCATTAGAGGAGGGTGCACGAAGGCATTCAATATCATCTTGTCAATCTTGGGATCCTCTCACCCTCAACTGTGACAGACCTATTGGAGGGAGTTAGTTTAAGAAATCTTTAAACACTCATCTATTCTTTGGTTTTATGGCTCTTTCTTGCTTTGATTGATTATTTAATGATCCATAAGAACCAAATTCGATGGGAATTGTATGTCTAGGTCCCTCAATCATTGTTTATGAATCTTGATTGATAATTTAATAAATCTTTCAAGTCTTTTGTGAATCATTGCATGTTTGCTTGAATGAAATTCTTGTTAATGTGGAAGAGGAAGATATGCCCCCACATTAGGAGACCAATGCTTTGTTAGATCTATGCATGCTCTAAGAAATTAGAAATTGCTAGATATCTAGATTAGGGATCGATAGCCCCTTATGCTTAGGGTTTGATTTATCCCTTCTAGAGGAATTATTGTACTTAAGGCAAACATAGGAGGCTAGGGTAGGAAGAGATTCTACCTTAAGTTCCTAGTGATTTAGACCTAGTTGCCAAGAGTTGGGACTAGTAGGCCTTTGAATTCCCCGATCCAATTCTTGAGCATGATTCTCACACTCAACGCATACTATAAGTAATAATCAAGATAACTATCATACATCCTCTGAACTCCTTCCAATTGTATTGTTTAATAAATTGTAGAAGTAGATTAAAGAAAGAATGTAAATGTTTAGGCTATTGATTAATTGAAAAGGAAGTAATAGGAGTCCCTCACCGTTCTTGGGGAAATATATATGATCTTCGTGCTCACCCACAGGTATTACTTGACGACCAGCACACATACGGTATTAATGAACCAATTGCAATATTATTCGCATATTTATATTTGCATAATTCACACACCTTAGAGGCTTGTCACCTCTTGACACTCACAGGGATGTCTCTAAAAATTTTACTCTTATTTTTGACCCATCGATGAGGTCCAATGGAATGTAGGTGCTCTATTTTTGAGAGTTTTTCTCACTTTTTGCCTCATGATAAAAAAAGAAACAAGGCTTATTTATTAATCTATAAACTAATGAAGAGAGTTCTCACATTGGAGAAAGTGTCTCTCATTAGTCGATGGATATGATATTTCAAGTCAAAAGAAATAAAGAAGGAAAAAAATTATTTAAAACATCTTAAAGAACCCAAGATAATGACTCGATAATGTGAGTGGGCTTGGTAAATTTAAATGAAGTGACAAATGAAACTTTGAAGCTCTAAGATACAAGGAAATCAAAAAAGCTTAAAATGTTTCAGAAGTGAAAGTCATAAAGGCTTGTCAAGCATAGAAAGTCATTGTCCTTAAGTACTAAAATTGAAGAAGACCAAGGTCATGATTACAACCTGAGATCCATTCCAAAATCAACCAAATTAAGGCATACATGAAATGTCATAATTCGATGATGTGCAAGTCAAGACTCAAAGCATGGGAGAATCAAGATGTAAACAAATTTAATGACTCATGAATGAACTTTAAAGTCTCAAGACATCAAAAGTTAAAAATCGAAGAGCCTCACAAGTCAAAGACTTAAAGGCTTTATAAGCATGACAGGCCGAAGTCTTCAAGAAACAACATCGAAGGAGATCAAGTTCATCATTCTCAAATATAGTAAGATCACAACTTGAGATCCAATTGATGCTCAAAATGTAAGCTCAGAAAAAAAAAAAATAAAAGAAGATCAAAGTCAACAAAGACGAAAAGAGACGTTCAAGCATGATTTTCGTCTAAAGGGTCAAGAGATTCGAAATCGAATGGTCTCAAACCAAGTGAAGATAGAAGAAAATTAGGAAAGTAGTATTAGAAGAACTAGATTTCTAGTATTTCTTTGCACTTCTGAGCATATTCATGTACCTATGCACTTTTTGGAGTATATAAAACATATTTTATATTTTTTTTGCCCAATAAATTTCATTCACACTTATTCTTATTGTAGATTCCCACGATGTTATTTTGAGGTAATTAATATTAGGGGCTTGTCCCTAATGGAAATCATGAACCGACAATCATATAAAATATAAAAAAATAATAAAAAAATTTAATTTGTGATCTACTTATTTTTTTAACTGGGTGACCCTAATTAAAAAGTTTGGTGAGAATAAAAGACCCCACATAAACTATTTATATAATTTACGTAATTATGTTCCAACTTTTATTGAATAATACAAATATGTTAATCATGATTTTTCTAGTACATAAATTTATTCACATTTTCTTGCTTATTATAAGAATTTCATTGAATTTGTTAGAGGTACAATGAATTTCTTTAATAAAAGTGTTTGTAGAAGAAAATTCTTTCTGCACATAATTGTGAGGATCTGTATTGGGATGTTATTGAATAGGAGATCAAAATTGCTTTGTGGAGTATTAATGAAGAGAAGAATCCTGGCTTTGGTGGATATAACAGTAATATTTTAAAGAAGGCTTAGAGTATTGTGGGTTTAGACATTACTAAAGTTGTAAAAGGCTAATTAAAAAATAAAGCCATGCTGATGAAAGCAAATTCTATTGCGCTTACTCTAATTCCTAAAGTGTAACTCCTCGTTCTTTAAATGACTATCATCTTATTATATCTTGTATTATTGTCATCTAAGATCATTACCAAAATTTCATCTTTCAAGCTTAAGAGAATTCTAAATAGTATAATCCATCCTAATCAATTAGAGTTTATTCCTAAAAGGAGAATTTCTAACAATTTGCTTCTCGACATGAATTAGTGAAAAGCTTTCACAAGAATAGAAATACCTATTGTGCGCTCATGGGTATATATCTAGAAAAACACATGATTCAATATCTTGGGATTTTGTTGATGAAGTTCTACTAAGCCCTTCATAAATGGAGTTAGAACTTGCATGCTTCCAACAATGATTAATGATAAGTGCTTGATGATACATGCTTTTGCACATTGAAGTCCATAACATATTGCATATAATCTATGATATATTTTTTTTATAGGTTTTGATGTTTAACTCTATTATTTCTCATTTTCAAAGTCTTATCACAAGTTTTGAAGTTAAATAAACAAAATTTGCTAAATTCATTGAAAACACAGCTTGATATAGAGTATTTTCAAAATTCAAAGTGGAAATATGGCCACAAAACATGGCCATGTTTAATCAAAATCTTCCCATGTTTTTGTTTTGTGAGGCTATGATTCTTAATCATTAATCATGTTTTTACTTGACTCTTTAACATGTTAAGACTAAAAGGAAGACTATGAATAGTTGTGAATTAAGAGTCATTGCTCTTCTGTATTTTTATTGAATCCATTCTTGAGTGGATTAGGCACCCTTGTGGTTCTTGTATATGATTTTGGTGTTGAGATTCAATTGTGGCAATCCTTATTCCATGAATTTGGTTAGCTATAGCCTGAATTCACGTGCATAGATTTACTTAGTGAGAACGCAAATCTATGCTTGATCATTTGATCATGTATGTAGTTAGTATGAATCTGAATACATGTGAGATCAATCACAAATTGAAAAGGAATTCATTCCTTAGACTTAGAATTGTAAGATCTGTTGAGATTATCAAATCTATAGCTCATATTTATGCAAATTTGTATAAATAAAAAAATATATTTATATTTAAAAAACAATCAAAATTTTAAATTAAAAAATAAAATACAAAAATCAGAAGTTGTAGGTGGGACATAGAGGAAGAATGGAGGAAAAGATAGATAGCATAATGAAATGAAGAGGAGGAAGAAGAAAAAGACATCGCTAAGAGGGAGAAAAAAAGTAGACTAAAAGAGGAGAAAAGGAAGAAGAGAAGACTCAAGGGAAATGAAGATCCTAACGAGCATAATTAGAGAGAAGGAACTCCAACATAGAAGATCACGAGAGAAACAAATAAGAAGAGAGGCATAAATCTAGAAAAAGATGAGAAGAAAAAAAGAAATTAGAGACAAAAAGAGAAGAAAAATGAAATCAAAAGACAAGGAGATCGGATTGAAGAGACAAATGAGGGAAGGAGATCATATCGGAAAAAAAGAGATCAACTAAAAATACTTGATAATCAACGAGATCATGATTTTTCTTCTTTTTCTTTCTTTCCCTTTTCGAGTTCAAGAAATCTATGAGCGTATATCTTGTGAGCATGCCACGACTATACAATACTCCATGAATTCTCATGTAATCATTTCAGCGACCATATGACTTGATGTGTTAGATTAATATTTAGCCATGTATGATTTTGCCCAAATGTGAAATCAAGATATATCAGTTTGATTTGGGTTATCTAATCTGTCTAATCTTTAATTTTGAGGATTGGTATTTACATTGTAGTGCGCATGATTAAAATGTGAATATAGAAATATTTGAGGATGCCCTTTGCAAAACTTATGAGAAATATGAAATGGTGAAAAAACATGATCGCAACATTAGTGAAAATGTAATAAACGAAGCATATGAGGTTATACATGCAAAATATATGAAAAACGTGAACATTAGGTACATTGAGGGTCTACTTAAAAAATTCATGAAAGAACTGCGAAAATGAAATATTTGAGGATTTACTTGCAAAAGAAATTATAGAAAATGTGAAACTATGATAATGTCACATTTATTTGCCAATTTATTGTAAAAGTGTGGAAAGCTAAAAGTTCGGGTCTTATTTGCAAAATTGTAGAAGATCCTTAATTTATTTGCAAAATTCATGGAAAAAAAATGTAAAAATGAAATATTTAAGGATACATATACAAAAATCATGGAAAATGTGAAAATGTGAAAACTTGAGAGTTTATTTCCAATACTTGTAAAAATGTGAAAGATCGAGGATTTATTTGCAAAATTTGATAAAATGTGAAAGTAAAAAATTAGAGGGCCTGGTTTCATTAATTTTTTTATATTTGTGGAAAAACCAAGAAGTTAAGGATATTTTGCAAAAAAAGTGTTATGAGAAGGGTTAAAAAAAGTAAAATAAAGCGCTAATGAGATCTATGTAAAAATTTTCTTTGAAAACTATTCACTCACAAGAGATCATTGAAGGCTCCATTTCGTTCTTTGGTCCACTGGTAAGGTTAGGTCCAATGCAAGGTGAAAATTCTCCTTGAGAATATTTTTTTCACTCTTGGCTTTTTGATGCTCACAGAAAGGCCTTGACCCACTAATGAGGTCTAATGCAAAGTGATTTTTTTATTTTTTTATGTTGAGAATTTTTACACTCTTCCTCTTGATGCTCATAGGAAAGTCTTTGAAGGCTCCATTCACCTCTTTGATCCACTGATGAGGTCCAATGTAAGGTGAAATTTCTCATTGAGAATCTTTTTTTTTATTTTTGCCTTTTCAAGCTCATAGGGATGTCTCTAAAAATTCCACTCTTCTTCTTCTTCTTCTTCTCATGACCCAATGATAAAGTCTAATGCAAAGTGAATGCTCTCTTTTGAGAGTTTTTGTCACTTTTGCCTTTTAACGTCCATAGGAAGGTCTTTAAAAATTTCACTATTCTTCTTATGACCCACTATTGAGGTCCAATGCAAATTGAATGCTCTATTTTGAGAGTTTTTCTCACTTTTGCCTTTTAACACTCACAAAGTGGTCTCTAAAAATTTCATACTTCTTCTCATAACCTACTGATAAGGTCCGATGCAAAGTAGATGCTCTCTTTCGAGAGTTTTTCTCACTTTTGCCTCTTGACGCTCACAAAGATGTCTCTGAAAATTTCACTCTTCTTCTTATGACCCATTGATTAGATCCAATGCAAAGTGAATGCTCTCTTTCAAGAGTTTTTCTCACTTTTCCATTCACAGGGAGGTCTTTAAAGATTTGTCTCCACCTTATTTCCCACTGATGAGATCCAATGCAAGTGGGTGCTCTTCTTTGAGAGTTTTTCTCACTTTTGCCTCTCCCTAAGTGCTAAACAGTTCATATTTTCTGAATCATTTACACTGCATTCGATGATAGAGTCGACATGTTTAGCACCCTAATTAGTATCTAAATTTCATTCTTTTTGTTCACCTTGGACTTTATTTCGTTTTGGGGAAAAAGAAGCAAATTCGAGAGGAGCTTTGAAGCAAAAATAGGCCAAGTTGCTAAATCAAAGCTTCACTACTGACTCACAACAATCGTGGTGGCATCTAACCCGCAGCCGTTGTCCATGCCCAATCGCCATTATGATGCAATGGCGACATGGAACCACCGGAAGCAACACGAGAACCCACAACGGCCTCACAACGACCGTTGTCAAAAATCCATCACGCCAGTGATCTTGCCATACAACGCCTAGAGAGTCGTGCTAGGACACGTCTTGGAGCCCAAGTAATAACTTACTCACCACGGGCATCACAACACCCGTGGTGAGGCCGTGTCGAACTTCGATCCTATAAATACCTTAGTTTTGTCTAAATTAGAGGAGATTCTTTTGCCAAATAAGGTAGAGCGGTCAGAGTTCTATAGACCTGAGCGGCTGGAGATGAGTTTCTTCCATATTCCAACAGATTCCGATGAGTTTCTTAAGGATAATCCAAAGCTCATCATTAGAGGAGGGTGCACGAAGGCATTCAATATCATCTTGTCAATCTTGGGATCCTCTCACCCTCAACTGTGACAGACCTATTGGAGGGAGTTAGTTTAAGAAATCTTTAAACACTCATCTATTCTTTGGTTTTATGGCTCTTTCTTGCTTTGATTGATTATTTAATGATCCATAAGAACCAAATTCGATGGGAATTGTATGTCTAGGGTCCCTCAATCATTGTTTATGAATCTTGATTGATAATTTAATAAATCTTTCAAGTCTTTTGTGAATCATTGCATGTTTGCTTGAATGAAATTCTTGTTAATGTGGAAGAGGAAGATATGCCCCCACATTAGGAGACCAATGCTTTGTTAGATCTATGCATGCTCTAAGAAATTAGAAATTGCTAGATATCTAGATTAGGGATCGATAGCCCCTTATGCTTAGGGTTTGATTTATCCCTTCTAGAGGAATTATTGTACTTAAGGCAAACATAGGAGGCTAGGGTAGGAAGAGATTCTACCTTAAGTTCCTAGTGATTTAGACCTAGTTGCCAAGAGTTGGGACTAGTAGGCCTTTGAATTCCCCGATCCAATTCTTGAGCATGATTCTCACACTCAACGCATACTATAAGTAATAATCAAGATAACTATCATACATCCTCTGAACTCCTTCCAATTGTATTGTTTAATAAATTGTAGAAGTAGATTAAAGAAAGAATGTAAAATGTTTAGGCTATTGATTAATTGAAAAGGAAGTAATAGGGAGTCCCTCACCGTTCTTGGGGGAAATATATATGATCTTCGTGCTCACCCACAGGTATTACTTGACGACCAGTACACATACGGTATTAATGAACCAATTGCAATATTATTCGCATATTTATATTTGCATAATTCACACACCTTAGAGGCTTGTCACCTCTTGACACTCACAGGGATGTCTCTAAAAATTTTACTCTTATTTTGACCCACTGATGAGGTCCAATGGAATGTAGGTGCTCTATTTTGAGAGTTTTCTCACTTTTGCCTCATGATAAAAAGAAACAAGGCTTATTTATTAATCTATAAACTAATGAAGAGAGTTCTCACATTGGAGAAAGTGTCTCTCATTAGTCGATGGATATGATATTTCAAGTCAAAAGAAATAAAGAAGGAAAAAAATTATTTAAAACATCTTAAAGAACCCAAGATAATGACTCGATAATGTGAGTGAGTCGTCATGGCCTGGTAAATTTAAATGAAGTGACAAATGAAACTTTGAAGCTCTAAGATACAAGGAAATCAAAAAAGCTTAAAATGTTTCAGAAGTGAAAGTCATAAAGGCTTGTCAAGCATAGAAAGTCATTGTCCTTAAGTACTAAAAATTGAAGAAGACCAAGGTCATGATTACAACCTCGAGATCCATTCCAAAATCAACCAAATTAAGGCATACATGAAATGTCATAATTCGATGATGTGCAAGTCAAGACTCAAAGCATGGGAGAATCAAGATGTAAAACAAATTTAATGACTCGATGAATGAACTTTAAAAGTCTCAAGACATCAAAAGTTAAAAAAATCGAAGAGCCTCACAAGTCAAAAGACTTAAAGGCTTTATAAGCATGACAGGCCGAAGTCTTCAAGAAACAACATCGAAGGAGATCAAGTTCATCATTCTCAAATATAGTAAGATCACAACTTGAGATCAATTGATGCTCAAAAATGTAAGCTTCAGAGAAGATCAAAGTCAACAAAGACGAAAAGAGACGTTCAAGCATGATTTTCGTCTAAAGGGTCAAGAGATTCGAAATCGAATGGTCTCAAACCATGTGAAGATAGAAGAAAATTAGGAAAGTAGTATTAGAAGAACTAGATTTCTAGTATTTCTTTGCACTTCTGAGCATATTCATGTACCTATGCACTTTTTGGAGTATATAAAACATATTTTATATTTTTTTTGCCCAATAAATTTCATTCACACTTATTCTTATTGTAGATTCCCACGATGTTATTTGAGGTAATTAATATTAGGGGCTTGTCCCTAATGGAAATCATGAACCAGCAATCATATAAAATATAAAAATAATAAAAATTTAATTTGTGATCTACTTATTTTTAACTGGGTGACCCTAATTAAAAGTTTGGTGAGAATAAAAGACCCCACATAAACTATTTATATAATTTACGTAATTATGTTCCAACTTTTTATTGAATAATACAAATATGTTAATCATGATTTTTTTCTAGTACATAAATTTATTCACATTTTTCTTGCTTATTATAAAATTTCATTGAATTTTGTTAGAGGTACAATGAATTTCTTTAATAAAAGTGTTTGTAGAAGAAAATTCTTTCTGCACATAATTGTGAGGATCTGTATTGGGATGTTATTGAATAGGAGATCAAAATTGCTTTGTGGAGTATTAATGAAGAGAAGAATCCTGGCTTTGGTGGATATAACAGTAATATTTTAAAGAAGGCTTAGAGTATTGTGGGTTTAGACATTACTAAAGTTGTAAAAGGCTAATTAAAAAATAAAGCCATGCTGATGAAAGCAAATTCTATTGCACTTACTCTAATTCCTAAAGTGTAACTCCTCGTTCTTTAAATGACTATCATCTTATTTTATCTTGTATTATTGTCATCTAAGATCATTACCAAAATTTCATCTTTCAAGCTTAAGAGAATTCTAAATAGTATAATCCATCCTAATCAATTAGAGTTTATTCCTGAAAGGAGAATTTCTAACAATTTGCTTCTCGCACATGAATTAGTGAAAAGCTTTCACAAGAATAGAAATACCTATTGTGCGCTCCAGGTATATATCTAGAAAACACATGATTCAATATCTTGGGATTTTGTTGATGAAGTTCTACTAAGCCCTTCATAAATGGAGTTAGAACTAGCATGCTTCCAACAATGATTAATGATAAGTGCTTGATGATACATGCTTTGCACATTGAAGTCCATAACATATTGCATATAATCTATGATTTTTTTTTTTATATAGGTTTTGATGTTTAACTCTATTATTTCTCATTTTCAAAGTCTTATCACAAGTTTTGAATTTAAATAAACAAAATTTGCTAAATTCATTGAAAACACAGCTTGATATAGAGTATTTTCAAAATTCAAAGTGGAAATATGGCCACAAAACATGGCCATGTTTAATCAAAATCTTCCCATGTTTTTGTTTTGTGAGGCTATGATTCTTAATCATTAATCATGTTTTTACTTGACTCTTTAACATGTTAAGACTAAAAGGAAGACTATGAATAGTTGGGAATTAAGAGTCATTGCTCTTCTGTATTTTTATTGAATCCATTCTTGAGTGGATTAGGCACCCTTGTGGTTCTTGTATATGATTTTGGTGTTGAGATTCAATTGTGGCAATCCTTATTCCATGAATTTGGTTAGCTATAGCCTGAATTCACGTGCATAGATTTACTTAGTGAGAACAGCAAATCTATGCTTGATCATTCTGATCATGTATGTAGTTAGTATGAATCTGAATACATGTGAGATCAATCACAAATTGAAAAGGAATTCATTCCTTAGACTTAGAATTGTAAGATCTGTTGAGATTATCAAATCTATAGCTCATATTTATGCAAAATTTGTATAAATATATATATTTATATTTAAAAAACAATCAAAATTTTAAATTAAAAAATAAAATACAAAAATCAGAAGTTGTAGGTGGGACATAGAGGAAGAATGGAGGAAAGAAAAAAAAAATAGATAGCATAATGAAATGAAGAGGAGGAAGAAGAAAAAAAGACATCGCTAAGAGGGAGAAAAAGTAGACTAAAAGAGGAGAAAAGGAAGAAGAGAAGACTCAAGGGAAATGAAGATCCTAACGAGCATAATTAGAGAGAAGGAACTCCGACATAGAAGATCACGAGAGAAACAAATAAGAAGAGAGCATAAATCTAGAAAAAGATGAGAAGAAAAAAAGAAATTAGAGACAAAAGAAGAAAAATGAAAATCAAAGACAAGGAGATCGGATTGAAGAGACAAATGAGGGAAGGAGATCATATCGGAAAAAAGAGATCAACTAAAATACTTGATAATCAACGAGATCATGATTTTTCTTCTTTTTCTTTCTTTCCCTTTTCAGTTCAAGAAATCTATGAACGTATATCTTGTGAGCATGCCACGACTATACAATACTCCATGACTTGATGTGTTAGATTAATATTTAGCCATGTATGATTTTGCCCAAATGTGAAATCAAGATATATCAGTTTGATTTGGGTTATCTAATCTGTCTAATCTTTAATTTTGAGGATTGGTATTTACATTGTAGTGCGCATGATTAAAATGTGAATATAGAAATATTTGAGGATGCCCTTTTGCAAAAACTTATGAGAAATATGAAATGGTGAAAAAACATGATATCGCAACATTAGTGAAAATGTAATAAAGCGAAGCATATGAGGTTATACATGCAAAAATATATGAAAAAGCGTGAACATTAGGTACATTGAGGGTCTGCTTAAAAAATTCATGAAAGAACTGCGAAAATGAAATATTTGAGGATTTACTTGCAAAAGAAATTATAGAAAATGTGAAACTATGATAATGTCACATTTATTTGCCAATTTATTGTAAAAGTGTGGAAAGCTAAAAGTTCGGGTCTTATTTGCAAAATTGTAGAAGATCCTTAATTTATTTGCAAAATTCATGGAAAAAAAATGTAAAAATGAAATATTTAAGGATACATATACAAAAATCATGGAAAATGTGAAAATGTGAAAACTTGAGAGTTTATTTCCAATACTTGTAAAAATGTGAAAGATCGAGGATTTATTTGCAAAATTTGATAAAATGTGAAAGTAAAAAATTAGAGGGCCTGGTTTCATTAATTTTTATATTTGTGGAAAACCAAGAAGTTAAGGATATTTTGCAAAAAGTGTTATGAGAAGGGTTAAAAAGTAAAATAAAGCGCTAATGAGATCTATGTAAAAATTTTCTTTGAAAACTATTCACTCACAAGAGATCATTGAAGGCTCCATTTCGTTCTTTGGTCCACTGGTAAGGTTAAGGTCCAATGCAAGGTGAAAATTCTCCTTGAGAATATTTTTCACTCTTGGCTTTTGATGCTCACAGAAAGGCCTTGACCCACTAATGAGGTCTAATGCAAAGTGATTTTTTTATTTTTTATTTTTTATTTTTTGAGAATTTTACACTCTTCCTCTTGATGCTCATAGGAAAGTCTTTGAAGGCTCCATTCACCTCTTTGATCCCTTTGATTGAGGTCCAATGTAAAGGTGAAATTTCTCATTGAGAATCTTTGCTTTTTTCAAGCTCATAGGGATGTCTCTAAAAATTCCACTCTTCTTCTTCTTCTTCTTCTTCTTCTTCTCATGACCCAATGATAAAGTCTAATGCAAAGTGAATGCTCTCTTTTGAGAGTTTTTGTCACTTTTGCCTTTTAACGTCCATAGGAAGGTCTTTAAAAATTTCACTATTCTTCTTATGACCCACTATTGAGGTCCAATGCAAATTGAATGCTCTATTTTGAGAGTTTTTGTCACTTTTGCCTTTTAACACTCACAAAGTGGTCTCTAAAAATTTCATACTTCTTCTCATAACCTACTGATAAGGTCCGATGCAAAGTAGATGCTCTCTTTCGAGAGTTTTTCTCACTTTTGCCTCTTGACGCTCACAAAGATGTCTCTGAAAATTTCACTCTTCTTCTTATGACCCATTGATTAGATCCAATGCAAAGTGAATGCTCTCTTTCAAGAGTTTTTCTCACTTTTCCATTCACAGGGAGGTCTTTAAAGATTTGTCTCCACCTTATTTCCCACTGATGAGATCCAATGCAAGTGGGTGCTCTTCTTTGAGAGTTTTTCTCACTTTTGCCTCTCCCTAAGTGCTAAACAGTTCATATTTTCTGAATCATTTAGACTGCATTCAGTATAGAGTCGACATGTTTAGCACCCTAATTAATCTGAAATTTCATTCTTTTTGTTCACCTTGGACTTTATTTCGTTTTGGGGAAAAAGAAGCAAATTCGGGAGGAGCTTTGAAGCAAAATAGGCCAAGTTGCTAAATCAAAGCTTCACTCGGCTCACAACAATCGTGGTGGCATCTAACCACGGTAGTTGTCCATGCCCATCTTGCCATTATGATGCAATGGCGACATGGAACTACTTCGGAAGCAACCACGAGAACCCATAGCGGCCTCACTAGCGACCGTTGTCAAAAATCCATCACGCCCGGTGATCTTGCCATCTAGCGCCTAGAGAGTCGTGCTAGGACACGTCTTGGAGCCCAAGTAATAACTTACTCACCACGGGCATCACAACACCCGTGGTGAGGCCGTGTCGAACTCGATCCTATAAATACCTTAGTTTTGTCTAAATTAGAGGAGATTCTTTTGCCAAATAAGGTAGAGCGGTCAGAGTTCTATAGACCTGAGCGCTGGAGATGAGTTTCTTCCATATTCCAATAGATTCCGATGAGTTTCTTAAGGATAATCCAAAGCTCATCATTAGAGGAGGGTGCACGAAGGCATTCAATATCATCTTGTCAATCTTGGGATCCTCTCACCCTCAACTGTGACAGACCTATTGGAGGGAGTTAGTTTAAGAAATCTTTAAACACTCATCTATTCTTTGGTTTTATGGCTCTTTCTTGCTTTGATTGATTATTTAATGATCCATAAGAACCAAATTCGATGGGAATTGTATGTCTAGGTCCCTCAATCATTGTTTATGAATCTTGATTGATAATTTAATAAATCTTTCAAGTCTTTTGTGAATCATTGCATGTTTGCTTGAATGAAATTCTTGTTAATGTGGAAGAGGAAGATATGCCCCCACATTAGGAGACCAATGCTTTGTTAGATCTATGCATGCTCTAAGAAATTAGAAATTGCTAGATATCTAGATTAGGGATCGATAGCCCCTTATGCTTAGGGTTGGATTTATCCCTTCTAGAGTAATTATTGTACTTAAGGCAAACATAGGAGGCTAGGGTAGGAAGAGATTCTACCTTAAGTTCCTAGTGATTTAGACCTAGTTGCCAAGAATTGGGACTAGTAGGCCTTTGAATTCCCCGATCCAATTCTTGAGCATGATTCTCACACTCAACGCATACTATAAGTAATAATCAAGATAACTATCATACATCCTCTGAACTCCTTCCAATTGTATTGTTTAATAAATTGTAGAAGTAGATTAAAGAAAGAATGTAAATGTTTAGGCTATTGATTAATTGAAAAGGAAGTAATAGGAGTCCCTCACCGTTCTTGGGGAAATATATATGATCTTAGTGCTCACCCACAGGGTATTACTTGACGACCCGGCACACATGCGGTATTAATGAACCAATTGCAATATTATTCGCATATTTATATTTGCATAATTCACACACCTTAGATGCTTGTCACCTCTTGACACTCACAGGGATGTCTCTAAAAATTTTACTCTTATTTTTGACCCTACTGATGAGGTCCAATGGAATGTAGGTGCTCTATTTTTGAGAGTTTTTCTCACTTTTTGCCTCATGATAAAAAGAAACAAGGCTTATTTATTAATCTATAAACTAATGAAGAGAGTTCTCACATTGGAGAAAGTGTCTCTCATTAGTCGATGGATATGATATTTCAAGTCAAAAAGAAATAAAGAAGGATTATTTAAAACATCTTAAAGAACCCAAGATAATGACTCGATAATGTGAGTGAGTCGTCATGGCTTAGTAAATTTAAATGAAGTGACAAATGAAACTTTGAAGCTCTAAGATACAAGGAAATCAAAAAAGCTTAAAATGTTTCTGAAGTGAAAGTCATAAAGGCTTGTCAAGCATAGAAAGTCATTGTCCTTAAGTACTAAAATTGAAGAAGCCCAAGGTCATGATTACAACCTGAGATCCATTCCAAAATCAACCAAATTAAGGCATACATGAAATGTCATAATTCGATGATGTGCAAGTCAAGACTCAAAGCATGGGAGAATCAAGATGTAAACAAATTTAATGACTGATGAATGAACTTTAAAGTCTCAAGACATCAAAAGTTAAAAATCGAAGAGCCTCACAAGTCAAAGACTTAAAGGCTTTATAAGCATGACAGGCCGAAGTCTTCAAGAAACAACATCGAAGGAGATCAAGTTCATCATTCTCAAATTTAGTAAGATCACAACTTGAGATCCAATTGATGCTCAAAATGTAAGCTCGAGAGAGAAGATCAAAAGTCAACAAAAGACAAAAAGAGGCGTTCAAGCATGATTTTTCGATCTGAAGGGTCAAGAGATTCGAAATCGAATGGTCTCAAACCATGTGAAGATAGAAGAAAATTAGGAAAGTAGTATTAGAAGAACTAGATTTCTAGTATTTCTTTGCACTTCTGAGCATATTCATGTACCTATGCACTTTTTGGAATATATAAAACATATTTTATATTTTTTTTGCCCAATAAATTTCATTCACACTTATTCTTATTGTAGATTCCCACGATGTTATTTGAGGTAATTAATATTAGGGGCTTGTCCCTAATGGAAATCATGAACCAGCAATCATATAAAATATAAAAATAATAAAAATTTAATTTGTGATATACTTATTTTTAACTGGGTGACCCTAATTAAAAGTTTGGTGAGAATAAAAAACCCCACATAAACTATTTATATAATTTCTGTAATTATGTTCCAACTTTTATTGAATAATACAAATATGTTAATCATGATTTTTCTAGTACATAAATTTATTCACATTTTCTTGCTTATTATAAGAATTTCATTGAATTTGTTAGAGGTACAATGAATTTCTTTAATAAAAGTGTTTGTAGAAGAAAATTCTTTCTGCACATAATTGTGAGGATCTGTATTGGGATGTTATTGAATAGGAGATCAAAATTGCTTTGTGGAGTATTAATGAAGAGAAGAATCCTGGCTTTGGTGGATATAACAGTAATATTTTAAAGAAGGCTTAGAGTATTGTGGGTTTAGACATTACTAAAGTTGTAAAAGGCTAATTAAAAAATAAAGCCATGCTGATGAAAGCAAATTCTATTGACGCTTTACTCTAATTCCTAAAGTGTAACTCCTCGTTCTTTAAATGATTATCATCTTATTATATCTTGTATTATTGTCATCTAAGATCATTACCAAAATTTCATCTTTCAAGCTTAAGAGAATTCTAAATAGTATAATCCATCCTAATCAATTAGAGTTTATTCCTAAAAGGAGAATTTCTAACAATTTGCTTCTCGCACATGAATTAGTGAAAAGCTTTCACAAGAATAGAAATACCTATTGTGCGCTACAGGTATATATCTAGAAAACACATGATTCAATATCTTGGGATTTTGTTGATGAAGTTCTACTAAGCCCTTCATAAATGGAGTTAGAACTTGCATGCTTCCAACAATGATTAATGATAAGTGCTTGATGATACATGCTTTGAACATTGAAGTTCATAACATATTGCATATAATCTATGATTTTTTTTTTATAGGTTTTGATGTTTAACTCTATTATTTCTCATTTTCAAAGTCTTATCACAAGTTTTGAAGTTAAATAAACAAAATTTGCTAAATTCATTGAAAACACAGCTTGATATAGAGTATTTTCAAAATTCAAAGTGGAAATATGGCCACAAAACATGGCCGTGTTTAATCAAAATCTTCCCATGTTTTTGTTTTGTGAGGCTATGATTCTTAATCATTAATCATGTTTTTACTTGACTCTTTAACATGTTAAGACTAAAAGGAAGACTATGAATAGTTGTGAATTAAGAGTCATTGCTCTTCTGTATTTTTATTGAATCCATTCTTGAGTGGATTAGGCACCCTTGTGGTTCTTGTATATGATTTTGGTGTTGAGATTCAATTGTGGCAATCCTTATTCCATGAATTTGGTTAGCTATAGCCTGAATTCACGTGCATAGATTTACTTAGTGAGAACGCAAATCTATGCTTGATCATTTGATCATGTATGTAGTTAGTATGAATCTGAATACATGTGAGATCAATCACAAATTGAAAAGGAATTCATTCCTTAGACTTAGAATTGTAAGATCTGTTGAGATTAGGATGACCTAAGTGAGTGGCTCACAAAACTTAATGCATTCATAGGGCGAATATGCAAAATACCTGCTCTACTATGTATAAGCGTTAGTCGCTAAGAAATAAGGGCTAGCATAAACTATGAACCTCTAAGGTCCAATCATAAATTGGATTAGGCTCAAGAATTTTTATAATAAGTCTTTAATACTCAACAACTAAAGGATTCTTGATCCAATCACCGTTGTCATAACATTGTTTTTTCCTTGAAACTTAATTAAGATCTTGAAAGTTTTTTCTTGTTCTTGTTTGTTTTACTTGATTTGATTCTTTAAATTCATTTTTGGATTCGTTAGATAATTGCATATGAGTTGGTATCTTATATTCAATTTTCTCATAGGATAAACTTTTCTTTGGTAGTACACTTCATTATTTGAATGATGCATGCACTTGTGTTTTAGAAAAGCTTTTTAAACCCATCTTGAGATCTTTTAATGGGTATTCAAAAGGTTACTTTCCTAGCAAAGAAGGTCTAAGATAGGGCAATCTAATTTCTTCCTTGTTATTTATGGTCTGCATAGACTATTTTACTAGAATTCTAGCAAGTTAACATCTGCTAGTTTCATTTCGACAAGACATATAAAAACATGGGAATGAGCCATGTTTTTATTAAGGGTCTTTTTTTATTAATCTAATAGAGATGTAGAATTAATATAGGTCATTCAGGTAGCTTTACAATTCTTCCACAAAGTTTTTATTCTCAAGCCAAATCCACAAAAGTGCTATACCTTTTTGAATGGAGTTGAAGATTTATTAAGAAAGGAAATTATTAGTGTCTAACTATTTAGGGAAAAAAATCATTGCCTATTAAATATTTGGTGTTTCTCTTGATTACTACAAGGCTGATTAAGAACCATTGCTAGGATCTGATTAATATATTATCAGCTAAAATCGTATGTGAGATAGCAAAAATGTTCTCTTATACTAAGAGACATCAGCTCATCAATGTTGTACTCCTTAGTATGCATGCCTTTGAAATGGGTTGAGATGCCTGACGAGTAGCTTGAATTCCTACCCATTGCTGTCCACACCATATGGCTGGTAACGACGAAGAGCTCTTTCTCATCGATTGATGGCAGATTCTACGCCAGGTAGGGAAAGATTCTTTTCTTGTCCCATTCACTAAATCATTTTCGAATCTTGCTTCCCATTGTCTACCTGAACTTTGAAGCTAGCTGGAGTGGAATTGTAAGAATGTCACATTGCTTTAGTTCGGAGACTATTTGTAATAAAAGTAACTGCTATTTAGTTAGTTCGGAGACTATTTGTAATAAAAGTAAATGCTATTTAGTTAGTTTGGAGACTATTTGTAAAAGAAAATTTAGTGAAGGCTTGACTATGAAGCTTATTAATATTTGAAATCAAGCAACTCTTACTACACAAATCTACGACATGGAGAAGCCTCTTTATATTAGCTAGTTGGGTAACTAAAGACAAGTTAAGAAAGTTGTGTTTAATGCATCATCACATAGACAATGGACAATAGTTCGAGTTAGCAACAACTACTTAATTTGAGAATGATAAGTGCTTGTGTATAGGTATTACGAAGTATACTTTTCTTACATTGAGCATCACTTTTATCAGATTTTTTGCATTATTCGTATGTATTTGTGTTCTTTTGTGCATTTAGGGTTGTGGAGACAAGTTTGGAAGAAAAGAAGCAAAAATAGTTTATGGACGCAATTGTTGAGGAAACTCTTGGACCGAACAAGGATCAAGGCACAAGTTGTGCTCATAGACATGTGGGTGTGTGCCAACCTCCAAAATGTTCAAGTGAATACACAAAGTGGAGGGGCACTAAGGCAATCACACTCATTTGTTCCAACTTGTGCAACATTGTCAAGAGTTTCATCAATGTGTTTGAAGCAAGATGCGATACGATCTACCGCATAGATGTGTGCCCAATCATACTGCCTCGATGAAGAAATTCAAGTTGGGTGCACTGTAATGAAAGTATTGTAGCAAATCACTGAAGCAAGATTACTATAGCAGTTACTATTCACAGCGTGCAGAAAATTGAAGCCTGAGAATCCACACGCCCGTGTGGATGCCCAAGTTCAACCCTATAAATACACTTTGAGAGTTTAATTTGGGGATCTTCTTCCTATCTTTTGCCTATCTTTTGGGGAGAGCGCGACTAGGATTTGGAGAGATTTTTGCTGGGATTTTAGAGTGTTCCTACAGCATTTGACATCAATTTTTTTAAATGAGAGTTATTGTTGGAGCTTCCGACGACTTGGATTCGGTAGGTTGTGCCCTAAGCTTGACGAAGGAGTTTTTGGAGAAGACGAGGGGGGGGCTCTTGAAGACCATCGACATGGACGACAAGGGGATTATCTCTATGGATTGCTTGCACTTACTTTTGATTTCATCTTTGACTTTGTATTACTCCATGGAGAGCTAAACCCTTAGTGAGTGCTTGGACTTTTAAACCCTAAGATGATTTTGTTTCATTGACTTCTATTATGCTTCTTTAATTGATGCTTTAATTGAGTTTTAATCTTGTGTGTTTATTGATTCGATTTTCCCTTAGAGTGATACTAGGATTTAGAATCTATCTATGTAATCCTTGTGAATGAGTGACACTTCATTAGGGTTAGACTTAGCAAAGTTGAATAAGGTTAAGAGGGTGAGTCGAGAGGTAGCGGAATGTCCCCTTTCCCCGTCTGACGTGATTTATCCTACCTCCATGTTCCAAGAGTTCTTTGCGATCATAACAGAGTGAAGCGCTACCTTCTCCACTGGGGCTTAGTTGCGTGAGTGATAGAGTGAAGTGTTGAGTTATCCTTAGTGCTGGGGCTTAATTGTGGTTAGGGATCTTCGCCTGGACCAAAGGGTTAGATCTAGGTTAAGGAATAGGGTTTATCACTTGGAATCCATAGCGCTTCAAGCAGTCCCACACAGTGTGAGGTGTTGAGAGTATCCCTTTCCATCGAGGCATAGTGTAGAGGGCTAGTCACGGTTGACCTTAGGTTTGGGACAGTGTGTCTTTAGATCTCCATGACTCATTGAACTTCAATTAGGAGGTATAATATTAGTCTTGTACTTGAAACATTAGTCCTCAGGTGAGCATTGTCCGAGTACCCCATTTTTATCATTGATTGTTCTCTTCGATTACTCTTGCTTGTTCTTTTTTATCTTTTACTTTTCTTTGCATTAATATCTTGAATTAAATCACAAATTGGTTTTCACTCTAGCTAAATAGCAATACTTCTTGTTTCTGAGCATCTGTTACCTGTGGATTTGACTACCCACTCACCGGGGTATTTTATTACTTCGATGACCCGTGCAGTTGCGGTACACACACGCAAGGGGTGTGTCAGAGAATTATTATTAAATGCATTTTGACTATAGGATTAGAGATGGTTAAAAATTTTCTTGTTAGAATGATCCATTATATATGAAGGATGGCCACTTGTTGATAGATTTCTTGGAGTTTATTTTAATGATAGATTTCTTGGAGTTAATTTTAAAGATTCTAGTGTTAAAAAGAATGCTATGTTGTATGGAAGAACAGTAGATGGGATCTCCCTATTCCATTGGTTGAAGATATGAGAAGAGCTTGGGATTATGTTGTTAGGAATTTTATGATTGATGAGAGTAGATGGGACAGTACTCATTGGAAACCAGATAAGAAAAGGGTTTCTAGTGTTGCTAGCACCACCTGGAAATACCTATTACAGAATAATTAGAGAGTTTAATGGGCTACATTAATATTATCGAATCTCTTGTCGACTAGGATAATGATTTGCAATCCAAGGATAATTGTTTAAGTGGAAAGTAACAAATTTAGACACTTGTGGTTCCTGCAATAGTGAAAAGGAGGAAATTGATCATTTGTTTTTTAGATGTAATTTTTCTAAAGAAGTATGAAGGAAGGTTTTGAGGACTATTAATATATATACAAAGCGTGTAAACTAGCTAGGGAGATTAGTTCGTTTCAAAGGAAGGTAGGAGGGAAATCTTTGTTGTCAAGAACTAGAAGAGCAACTAAAGCTGCTTGTGTATATATGATATGGAGAGCTCAAAGCACATTGGTTCTTCAACAACAATAATACTTTGGAAAAGAAGCATATAGATAGAATATGGAGGTCATTTCTTTAGAGGTATAATTGTCTGAATAGTCCCTTTATTTTCCCAAACATATCTTCTTAGTTTCTCTACTGTTTTAAATGAGAAATCTCAGTCCATTTTTCGATGTCCGTTACATTTGCCGTTGGGGCTTGCTGATGTAGCGACACATGACATCTTTTCATCGGTTGATAAAACGAAACCACATCGTCAGCTTTCTTCAACTCATAAATTGATATAGTACCGCGTCATGTCATTTTTCACTACCTTAGCATCCTCAAATAGTAGATGTGATAGGCGTAAAAAAATGGACTTAGATTTCTCAATTATAATAGTAGATCGAATAAAAGATTACAATTTATAGTAAAAGAACAAAAATTATATGTTAAGAAAAATAGATGGATTTTTCAGAGAATTATTCCTATTTTTGAATTATAGCAATCAATGTACTAGTCACTCTGGTATGTTTTTGATAGGTGGATGGTTGTAGGTGTTCTTTCTTTTTCATAGCTACAAGCTGTATGTTCCTTTAACTATATAGCGTTATCAAAAATTTAATTTTGGCTTAACCAACAAATATAAAAATAATACATTATATGGATAAGATGAATGGATTAAATTCAACATTCTTAAAACCTATGTCATTTTATTTTACAAATTATATATATAGACCTATATTCATTTTAGTGCTTAAACCATACCATATACTTATTACAAAACTAAAAAATAAACAAACCATCTTAAACCATACCATATACTTTACTCATTAAGTTATTTTGCCATCAAAATTTTGAGACAAAAGCATTAAAATCAACAGTTTAGGAACTCTAATGATTTTTTTTTCTCTGTTTTTGAGTTTAGAGATGAGTTATAGATTTTAAATATATTAAAAAAGAAAACTAAGAAAAATTTGGGTTTAATGATTGCTACATGATCCCATGATAAAAAATAAAACTATTAAACAAATTTATTTATATAGTTGATTGTGTTAGTACATCTTAAGTTTAATTTGTGTACATACCGTAAACCGTAAATATTATTAAATAATATGATTTGATAACTGTAACATTAAATATTTATTTTTAAAATATAAAATAATTATTTACATAGGTATAACATACAAGGGTATAAATAATTCAAATCGTCAGCGAAAAGCTTACACTTGGTTTGAAAGTTTGAGTAACTAAGCTAACTTTGAACTATTATACTGACTATTTCGGTGAGTTAAAGGATGGCGAAGGTTTTCCTTAGACCTTGTTTGGCACGCATGCACCGGCACGTGTGGCCACAAGGCACAGCAACTGGGCCCTCCGGCCTAGTTGTATGCCCAGGAGGGCGAGGGTTTTCCTTAGACTTTGTGCGGCATGCCTACACCGGGCACGCATGGCCACAAGGCATGACCACTAGGCCTTTGTGGCCTTGTTGTGCGCCCGCAAAATTGGTTGCACAACACGGCCAATTATGTGGCCGCATAGCCTAGCCACCAAGCCATGTGGTTAGGCTGTGCTTTTGAATGGCGCACCCAATAGACCATGCTGCCCGACCATAAGCTTGCAGGCCAGGTAGCATGGGATGAGTTATTTTATCTTTTTAAGTTTTCTAGGCGAAAAGGCAAGATTATTTTGGTTATTTTTCAAATTTCTAACCCTTTTTATTGTTTTTCCTCTCCATTTCATCCTCTCATCTTCTTTCCCTTCAATGTCCACTCTTGATCATCTCCACCTCTCTTCTTGTTTGGACAGCTCATTCTTCATCCGTTGCTTCTCTCTATTCATTTTCATTCTTTGAAGGTAGAATTAGGGCTTGAGATTTGTGTTAGCTTTTGAGCTCTGATTCTTGATTATACCTTGCTTGTAAGATGGTAGGAGTATTGATAGTATCCTTCCGTTTCTTCTAACCTTAATGGAACCATTAACCATTCCTTCACTTGGAATTGGAGTTATTGAAGTTCGGTTATTGTAGCATTGCTATAGCACATAGACTTGCATAGCATATTGACTTAGGGTTTCACTCATGCATCCCTTTTTGCACTCTTTCTTGTTTGTTAAGCTTCTTTTGTTGTGTCGTTTGATTTTAGGTGATGAGGCTTCAACTAGGGGCGAGGAGCTGGCCGAGGAGTAGTGTTGTTATAAAGCTTTAGCCTCCTTAATATGTGTGTCGATTATAATATAATACATAATTCTACTAGGGCTAAAAGGATTTTACTTCTTGGTTCTCTAATGGTGTGGGTGAAGCTTACAATTCAATGATAGAACTCACCACTGAAGTTGGTGCGAAGGAGGAGTTTGAAAGGAGAAAAGAAGAGTGGTTAATGTCAGGTTGCCATTGGTGGTGAGTGTTGCGAGGGCATGATTATGTTCTTGATGAATGATGATCATGATGATGTTGTTTCTCTTTACTTTAGAGAGGAAGAGAGGAAGAAAGGGGAGAATAAGAGAAAGAGAACCTAATGACATAGTAGCCACATGGACTAAAAAAAAGTTCACATGGCTAAGTAGCTGAGTTGGCATGTTGATGACGTTGCTTCTGGGTGTCCACAACAGCATTCCGCTATGCACATCACTATTTTTTTAACTAGAAACCCCCAATTGCCAGCTGGAGAAACAAAATTAAAGATTTATACTCATTTTAATACAAATTGAAAGTTAGTGCCGAAATTGAAGACAAAGCAAAGCTGCGTGCTCATCCAAAAACTTTACTCAGTGAATGGCTCTATAAATGTTGAGTATTTGATTTCTTTGCATTCCTATTTCAAGAGTCTAGGGAATCCAATGTCTTGAGGCAATTTGGTGCTAGGATGTTGCTAGCCCTTCATCAGGTCGTCAAGTTGGTTGTCATGAGGCTATCTTGTGGGTCTGAATATTATGGAGAAAAAAATGACATAGAAATTATGTTTTATTTAAAAATAGGGAAAATATGATAATTTTACTGTAACCCATGAACCCTCTACAGGTTTTGGAAAAAACAGAATTTCCAACTTTGATAAAGCCTATTATTTCATAATATTAATGCTTGTTTTGTGCTTAATCTCTTGTTATTTGCTTTTGTAGGCATGATGAAGCCATGTAGAACTTGAGGACATAATTTGGTGAAAAAGAAATGAATTTGTAGGTGATGTACCCTAAAGAAGAAAACCTGGAAAGTTTCGGGAAAGTTCATGTGGCCTCCATACGGCCAGCATGGAACTAGAATAGGACTTGGGCGAAAACAAACTGAATTTGGATGTGTGTTACTGTAGTAGGATTACTATGGAAACATTACTGTAGCCCCGAGAGACAAAAACCTAGAAATTTTATGGACAATCAATGCGGCCTCCAACCCGCATGGCACTTGTATGGATCGAGCAGAACCCAAATTGCTATCTGTATGACCCCATATGGCCCCCATAGGACCCATATGAACTGGGGATATAGATACCCATTTTTAGGGCAAGAAAGAGGAGGGGGTCTTCTTCTTGGCCTTTTGGGCCGCCACCACCATACAATTTTGAGGCCTTTGGGCTACCTTTTGGTGATGATCCTCTGGGGAACTAGCACACATCTTCACTAAGAGGGAGAGGAGCATAGGAGAAGGAGTAGGGGTAAAGCACTAAGCCATCAACAAAGCCATTTGTGGAGAGATCATGACTTTTGAGGGAGTTTTCATGTTTCTTTAATGTATTTGTCTTGATTGTTGTATAAGTGTCCCTTATAATGAGGGACTAACTTATTGTGGTGCTGGACTTGGTTGAAGATTGGGATTGCTTTGTACGAAACTTTGGATGTTATTATCTCTTCAATTGATAGTTTGGTTTGTGATTTAATCTATCACGCTTTCATGTCTAGAATTACACATGAAGAACTCCGTAATTATTTTATGAGTTGTATACAGATGTGACTTGCTCACATGCATTATATCTTGGATGGATTAAAAGGGGTTGGTTGTGCCAAATCTCTGAGAGATTCAGGTGCTGTAGCCCTCTGACTTTTAGGAGTGTAAACCTCGATTTGTGTTGACCCTTATTTTTAGATTTCCTTGATTGTTTTGGAATCATAGGAGGGATTGATCTGAAGAGATTCTGATCGGCACTCATATTGGATTAAGGAATAATCACCAAGAGATATGGGTTGATCTAATTTAGAAATCTCTCTATCCATTCTACCATCAATACATCATTAAAACATCCTAGTTTAGATCCTAATGACAATCCTAAGGGCATCCCTTGTCCGAACACCCCCTTCTTATGCTATAGGTTAGTTAGTTTATCTTTTTTTTTTCTTATAATTGACTTTGTAGGCTATAAAGTAGATAAAGAGTGAGTAATAATATTTCTTTAGCCCTGTGAAATACGACTCCTTTGTCACATATACAGTATTATTTGGTGACCCTGTACACTTGCGGAATAATCAAGACAAATCGAGAATCTTATTCCCTCTATTACACAATTAGGTGCAAAAATCCATCTTTCCTTTGCATCAGCAAGAGCTTTAATTAATGAGTTAAAAAAAAGATAGCCAATGTTGAAAATCACAATAAATGGCCTTATCTCTCTTAAAAAAAAATTCTTGGTTAACTATTATCATCAGCAAGTCTCAAAAGGCCTTGTAAGGTTCTTGTTTGCTTTTTGGTTCATCAATTTACTAAATCACGCAAGTAACAGATTGAGACACCAATATTAGTTTTGGGGAAGGTAGAGAAGCTCCTATATCTAAGTTGGGTTAATATCGATCTTTCAATAGAGAGAGAGAGAGAGAGAGAGAGAGAGAGAGAGAGAGAGAGAGTCTAAGGGTCTATGGCGGTGGAATCTCTGTTATGCTCTACTTAGCCCTTTTAACCATCGATAGTCTAAGATTACACTCTTTTAAAGAGTCATCACCTTTTTTGCTCAATAGCTAACAAAATTCTACTACCATTAGAATTTTCCTTCTCTATGACTAAGTCTTGCCACTTTAAGAGGTTCCATCTCCCTCATTAAATAGCTAGATACTCAAATAGAGGTGGAGGGAGGTTGGGGGAGATGGGGTTTACCTTGACACCAAATCAAACACTAACACAAGCAAAAAGAGCATGAACCTAAACATAAAGAAAAGAGTTGAGTTGACACACCCCTTACATACACACTACAAGTGCATAGATTGCACGTGTAGTAAAGTGTACCCTGAGGTAGGGTACTCTAATCTACAGGCACTAGATGGTCGTGTAGTAGAAATGGGTGTGATGTCTTCATCAGAATGCATGCCTAATGAAAGGGTGTGTGGTATTAAATTCTCCGAATTAAAGTTAAACCTAATAGTAAGACTCACAAATTCCTTCATGCAATTGTATAATAAATAAGACTGTCGTATGGGATTAAGGATTGGCCACCTTGAGAAAGGGCCTAATCTTATCTAGGAGTCTCCAATGCATTTTGGCACCATTACGAATGGTTGATATTCTTGAAAAATTAGGATTATATTGATATTGCCTTTGTATATATTTTATTTTATTATGACTTGTAATCCTGTATAAATTGTTTCTTATTGGATGACACATAATTATGGATAATACATTTATAACCCTTGGCATCGACACACATTCACCATACTAGGAGAAATAAGTTGCAACTTGCCACTATAATGGACACCAAGTTTCAAGCATGTACTCACATGTTTTATTCATGTGAATGAAACCAACATTGGAGAAATATTTACAACTAGAAATCTTTGTTTAGGAGAGTTAACTTTGAACAGAAATATGATGCCTATTTATTGCCTAGCATAAGTGCACATGATGATTGTTCATCACTCGATAGTTATGAGGAATCAGAAACTAAACAAGTGATGTCAATTTCATTTAGTGGGTCTTAACAGCTAGCCAGAATGAGGGAGAGATGGATTATGAGAAAGTGGCTCACTGAGGAGCTGATGAATAGTATGACTTAACAAGAATTGAGTAAATTCGAGAAGACTGATAAGTGGTTGATTATATATATATTTCTTATCAATTTCCTAGTATTTCATTTGTTTTTTTATTAAACTTGTAGAATTTAGTTATTAATTTATTCTTTATTCATGATTAGGTGTAAAATACTCTTAAGAAGCTGTAGAAGTCATTTCAGCCTATTTCTAGAGCAAAACAAGTCAAAAATAAAAATTCAATCACCATGAGCACACCCACGATAGTGACCTAAACAACCCAATGATTCCCATGCAGATTTGATTGTCAGCATCTCACCATGCTATCATGGTGAACCATGGCCATTGTGATAATTTATTCTATTTTTCCAATTTATTCCACCTCGGCATTGGTAGGCACAATACCAAACCATTGTGAGTACTATAGCTGTGCTCAACAGTTTTTAAGGCATTTTGGAAGAATCTTTTTGTTGGCCCATGGTCAATGACTATGGCCGTGGTGAGGCCCAAAACTAATGCCTATGCATACTTGATCACTTATTTTTCTGAGAAAATAACGTTTAGAGACTTTGGAGACACTTCTAGAATGCTTTCACAAATTCTTGGAACTTTATTGGAGGAAAGTATTGATCCCCAATCTTGGAGGTGAAGATTGGAGAATTTTGAATCAAGATGGATGACAAAGACAAAGAATCCTTCGATGAGAAACACTCTCATCTTCCAATCTGTGAAGATTTGAGGGAGTTTTCTATTAATTCCTTCCTTTCTTGTAAATTTACTGAATCTTGTATTAATTTCGTGATCGTAGTTGCCATGAATAGCTTAACACCATTTTTGGTGCATGGATTTGATAAACTTAGGGTTAATAATTGATTATTGATTTCGTTTTCATTGATTTAATCTTAATTGATATTGATGATTTGATCATGACTAAGTATATTTCATGAATTTAGTTAGCAAGAGCCCATATTCATTTGATCATGCATCTAATATTTAATTAGTAAGAGCCCGAATGTATATCAGACCCACCATGGTTGAAAGAGATTAATGGCTTGCCCAAAATAATGGGTGACCTAATCTTTTCCGAATTTTACAGACCTAATAGAGGGGTTCACAAAACATAAAGCATTCATAAGGGGGATTATGCCAAATACTTGCCTCACTTTGTTTAGGTATTACTAACTTAGAGATACAAGCTAGCAAATGATAGTAGCCTCAAGTGTACAATGATCAATAAAGGTAAATTAAGATCCTTGAAATCAACCTTTTAAGCCCAAGGAAATTCGATTCCCAGCACCACCTTATTGATATAGATTCTTTGATCACCTATCCTGATTCCTTGAGGATTTTGTATTTGTTTCATTAGTTTTTTATTTTAGTTTTAATTCTCATGTTTTTTTTGGCTAGATAATAGAAGACAAGTTAGTATCTAGTACCCCTTTCATCTCAGGATCAACTTTGCTTTGATAGCATCTTTAGTACTTGTACGACTAGTGCACTTGCTAGCCTAGACACTCTTAATAACGCGTATTAAAGAAAGAGATAAGAGAGTTTGATAAAATTTGGAAGACGCTAAGGCCATCCATCAAAGAACCACCTGAATTACAGATAAAGAAGCTACCTAATTCTCGGAGTATGTAAAATTTCAACATCAAAGGGATAATTCCATCAATTTGCACCCACAAAACTCTCATGGAAGAAAACTTTACACATATAGTGGAGCCCCAATATAGGCTCAATGAATACATGAAGAGAAAGAGTTGATGAGATGGCTTAATCAGACTAAAACTTGATCTTTTCATAAAATCTTCTCTTAATCTTTACATCCTTTTCGAATTGAGGATGATCTTTCCTTGCTAATGCTTGAAGTGATGAGAGATCTTTAATTCCTTCTCTGAGAAGATATCTTCCAACCCTAAAAATGGCTAAAAGCCCTTTTCTTTGCTGTTATAGGGTCTCTGAACTACTAAACAAAGCCACCAAACACAGAGTTTTCATGGGGCTAGCAAACATGGGCACAATTTCCTTCTCAGATGCATACGTGAGTGTGAGGCCCACTTTGTAGTGTAGCTCCAAATGCTTCTCTCATGCTATCGATACACCTAAGTACAAGTAAGATAGAAGAAATTTGAAGCACCACCATATCAATATAATCTAAGAATAAGCTTAAGTTAGCATTCACCTGGTGTTGGAATTGTTTAGCACGACTTCGTGTAATTGATCCTTGATATTCTTTCTCTTCAATACTAGATGAAGTATTACCATCCATAGGTGGTGTAGATGGTGGTGTAGTAGCAATGGGTGTGATGTCCTCATCACTACCCCACCAGATAATACAAAGGCGTGTGTTTTACATGCGTGTTAAGTTCTTTTAAAACTTGCTCAAATTGCTTTCTTTTCTTACGAAATCTATATGATGACCCTACTACAGATGAAATTTAATAAGATTGAGCATTGAATCTTAACAAAATACTCTATGATCAAGTAAAATACGAAGTGCGAAAGCTTGGGAAGGTGCCTCGACCTGATTGCTTATTTCAAGCAAGAACTTGGGTATGTGAAGACGACACAAAAAGTTGCGGAAGGTTATTCAATAAGTCAATGGTTGAGTGATGATGTACTCTCCGCTAGTGTATGGATAATTACAAGTAACACAGTGGTACCCCACGAGGGTTAGGGTTGTCGAACCACACGGATTGGACTTTTAATACTAGTTGATCCTCTAATGTCTAGTCAATCCAAAGGGATGATGAAGAGATTAAAAACCTAACAAAGGAAAAAGAACTAAAGGGGTGGAAGAACCAGGTAGACTAGGGTTGACTTTTGATAACAAGAGAGCAATGCCTCGGGATGATTCTTATATGCTCGAGATACTGACTTGAGTCTAATGCCTACCAAGATACGTTCTAAGAACCTTGTGGGTGCTGAAAAGCTCTGTTACAACTACGGCTCTCAAATACGCCAAGTTTTGCTAATGTAACTATGGGCTTTATATACTGTAATCCACACACGCTGAGTTTTACACAAGCAAGTACACAAATCAAGCACGATAAGGTATGCAACACATTAAAAACACAAAAACAATTTAGAACTCCATAGGCACTAGAAAACAAGTAGTCAAAGTATAAAAAGCAACATAGTTCATAATCACGGGCCATCGTGGAATGGTTGGCCTCTCATGAATTCATACAACTTAGAGTAAAAGATAAATGCAAACAAGAAAGAAATCATGACTTCCCCCTTTCATAAAGATCTCTTCAGTTATACAATAAGAACTCCATGGAATGAGCAAACTCCACTTCTCTAGCATCTCTAGCTCAACCTTGATCCCCTTAGCTCCTATGGTAATTGCTGATCATCATTACCTTGAAGGCTTCTCCCTTGGAGAAGAAGACTCCGAATAATATAAAACAAGAAACCCTAAATCTGGGACTTAAAAAGGAGTTTTCGGGCTTGACACGGTCTTAGGCATGGTCGTTCTCAAACCATGCTCTCCTTGGACTTCTGAGTAAAAAGGGGATAAGTGTCATCCAGAGATAATCACAGGGAGAGCACGGTTTTGCTCCTCCCGTGCTCAGCTTGAGAACACCCATGAAAAGAGCCCGCATGACCATGTTTCCTCTGAAACCACAAGTGACTCCCATCTAGAGATAATCACAGGGAGCAAGCATCCCTGTGCTCCACCCGTGCTCCTGCTGAAAAGCAGAGGAGTCCTATCCAAAGAAAACCATGGGGAGACGGTACGCCCGTGCTTTGCACATTGGACACTTATACAAATTATCTTTCTGCGTGCTTTTTTGTCATTGATTTCACTCCATATGTGTTATGAGCCCTCAAAGCCTACACCAAGAACAAACATACCAAGAATAGCATCATTCACAAACAAAAAATGCTAAAAGATGAGCAAAATAGTGCATTGGAGGTATGCAAAATATGATATGAAATACAATCATCAAGTGCCATGGAAACTATGATAAGATCAAATAGTTTTGAAGAACCAAAAGAGAATTCACAAGGAATCTCACAATTTTCTGCTAGAAAGGTGAATGAATTTTGGCAACTAACAAAATCTCTAAATTAAGCCAAAATTCCTAAATTATTGAAAATAAGAAAGAAAAATACTAATTTCTTGTCACACAAGCATTAAAATCTCCAAATTAAACCAAACTAAATAAGGAAGAAAATAACAATTATTTTGCTAAATTTGGTTCTCTAGTAAAGGTAAAAATGGACAGTAATGTTTAAATTTGGTTTGTGCTTTTTCTTGAAGATTTCTTCACAAAGTTGAATTTGGAAAGTAGATTTCCCACCATGTGACACACCTTCATTAGCTTCAATGGGCCTCCACAGATTAGCTTGGGCCCAAACTCCTCTAACCAATGCATTTTAAGCCTCGTTGAATTGTTTACTTCGTGAATGAGTGACCGGACCAATTGGAACTTGAATAGGTGTTTTTGCTAGTCATATCCTCTTGAGAAGAATTTACCCTCAAATCTGCACCTGCATCAAAAGGACTTAAATCAGAAATACTAAAAGTAGCACTAACATTATACTCACCTGGTAGATCTAGTCCGTATGCTTTGTCGTTAGTCCATGTAATAACTTGAAATGTACCATCTTCTCTTGAACGCAACTTGTTGCACCTTTGGACTACGAATTGTTCCTTCCTCAAATGCAGCCATACCCAATCTCCAGGTTTGAAAACCACCTTATGCAACCGTTTATTGGCTTGTTTCCCATACTGATCAGTCCTCTCCATATTGAGCCATGAATTCCCATATATTTGTTTAATAAATTCAGCCTTTTTTTTTGTCAATCTAGTTAACATTCTCAAAAACTTGAAATGGTGTTAAATCCAATGTTGACAAAAGATTAAAACCATAAACAATTTCAAATAGTGAAAACTTAGTAGCAGAATGAACTACACGATTATAAGCAAACTCAACGTGTGGCAAATTATCTTTCCATGTTTTGATGTTCTTTTTAATAGCCCTTAATAATGTAGATAAAGTTCTATTAACTACTTAGTAGAGGTTATGCACTCATCTATCTAATAAGAGTTACTAACTCGCTTCCTATAATTTAACCAAACCAATGTTGAATATTAAAATCAAACTAGAAAACAAACAAGAGCAATAAAATCAATTCCAAATCTCCTTTTCTCAGTAGGATTGAGGATCAAAACATCTCTCAATATCACTCAAAAAGGAGGTGAGAATTTTCTAGTAATGTCTCCAAAAATCTTGAAAAAGTTCTTCCTCCAAAATCCCCTCTGTGACCACTCAAAACGAGCTAGTTATAGGTTTTTTTTTTAGGCCTAAGCATGGCTTATAAACACTGGGTGTTTATTATGCTTGTTTAGAAAATGGGTACTCTCAAAACAAAAGGTCGAGCAAGAACACAATTGTTAAACAATGTTTTTAGGCCTAGTTTCCACTTTTGAATCAACACTTAGTCTATATTTAACCATGTTTAAAAACGTGGTTGTGTCTCTAAGGCGTGTTTAAACCAATGTTTTCCTTCTTTTATCGTTTTTCTCTTAAACTTGCCCAATTTCCTTTCTTTCACTTCAATGGCAATAATGACCTTAAAAGTAAAGAATAGCATAATTGAGTATCAACACTTATAAAAACATCCAATATCAAGCAAAATGTTATGAAAATTAATATGAAAAACATGTCATTAAGTGTATGGGTATTTGATGAGTGCGTGATCATACACATTTTCAAATCATAAATCGATGCACTTAGCATGTCTTTTGGCATAAATTAATTATGTTATTTTAGTATTTTGTTTAGTTTCTTTTTGTGAAGAAGTAGGAATCTAGGTACTTGGGATGAAAGGAACAAAAGTTGGAGTGGGGAGAAAAGAGTAGGATTTCACAAACTCCAGAAAAGAGCATAGTTGAACTATTGCCATGCTTGAGGTGTGCAATATAAATTTTATGAACTCAACTTGAAATCCCGACAGAAGTGGGCTATAAAGCTGGGCACAGGCATGTGACCTAGAGCATGGGCATGTAAGAGGGCGTATTGATTTCTGGAGATTTCAATTTTGTGAAGACTCTAATCTGGAGAGTCCAAGACAACACCAGTTAAGCACACCCTAACCTTAAGCGTGTACCATCACAATTATTGAAAAATAAAGCCCTAAAGTTAGGTTTTAGAAGGGTGTTTTTTTAGAAGCTCAAATGACGGCTAAGGTTTTCATTGCGGATTGAACAAAGCCAATCAATGAGCAATCAAATATGATTCACCTCCAATTGCTTGGGATTCTATCCATTCATGAGAAAAGAAGCAGTAAGGGAGTTTTCTTTCAATGTTTTTAGTCATGCTAAATCTTTTGGATTCTAATGAAAGCTTTTTAGCATGAAGGGCAAAATCCTTCTTTGATATCTTGGATTGGTGAACATTGAGATTACTATGTAATTGAATTTCTTTATTTTTCCCATTGGTTATACTAAATTGCTTCTTACCACTCTTTTATGTGTACTTTGATACTTTCAATTTGTTCTAGTAAGAGCTTGCAAATACATGTTTAATTTGCATGGTTGGAATTGTGAAATTGGTTATGCACATATATTGCATAGGGTTTGAGTGCACACTTAAAGATAAGGTGTATGGTATCAAACTCTCTAAATTAGGGTTGACCATAATATTGAGGTTCACGGAACCCTTATGCAACCTATGGAAAATAAAATCGTCTAATGGAATAGCAATTACTCACTTTGAGAAAGGTATTAATCTTATTTAGATGTCTAAAACCTCAAAACATAACCAATAGAGGAATTAAATTGCATTTCATTCCTATGGGGATACATATCTGGTGTACCAATCGTATTTCCTTCGATTTCATCTTCATAGTTGAAGTTTTGCTTTTAGTTCAACTAGATTCATCCCTATTCCTTTGACTGGTAGATAATAAGGAGAACAATTTTTACTAGGAGCATTAGTCCTCGACGGATCAACAACTCTGCCCTTAGGAGCACACTACTATGACTTGTACTGGTGTATAGTAACAAATTAAATGTCACAAGCACATTATGATTATGATTTCTCAGATCTAAAGTCCACTCATATGATCTTATTTAGTAATGATGCAAATCAAGCCCTAAGAAAACCCGATCACACTTGATGCTAATCAATCCCCAAGAAAACTAAAAATCAGATTTGAAAGGAACCTTGACCCAATGATTATAAAGAATCACAAACCAAAGGTATAAAAAAACCTTGACCCGTTGTTATAAGAACTAGAACCAAGATTACAAGAAGATTTGAACGGCACAAGCAAATAACTTCATAAGTTAGAATAGTTCTTTGAAGAACCAAAAAAAAAAGAAATAAACCTCACAATTCTAATTATCCTCCAAGTCCTTACAAGAAGGCCTATTTATAGGCTACATAAAAAAGAATATGCTGGAATAATATTCCAAATAATCGAATTCCAAAAATAATGTTCTAGCCAAAATAGGAAACAAGTATATAACGAGATAAGAAAACAGGAAACAACTATCCTAGAGAGATATTTTAGAAGAAAAATATTATGATATAATATTCTCATAAGAAACAAGTACTATAGATTAGCCTGAATTAAGTTAACAAATGCTCGTCCTTGACTCCACTTGTGTAGCTACTTTCCTCACAGCACCACTAACCACCTCTTGAAACTTTTTCTTCTTCAATCGCATAATTGGTCCACTTGGCAAAGTCAACGAATCAAAGACAACTTGGTTCTTATCACACGTAGCCCATTATTCAAGTTGAATTACTTATTTGAAACCCAAAAGTTATGGTATCATATTAGGGTTTCATTCTTGTGTCTAGGCAGTAGCTTAACTTTTTATTTGTGAGGGATTTTTGGTGTGATTTTCTTTTCTTATTCTCTTGAGAACTTGTGAACTTATCAGGATTAATTTCTTGTGGCGTGCAAGCTTTGTTTATACCTTTGGTTCAGATTTAACATACAATCTCAGGTTAGGGTTTTCTTTATTCTAATCTGATTTAGTTTTCTTGTGGTTTTGCTTCTATGAACTTATGTTGGGTTTAAAGTCTGGTATCACATCAATTTTGGCATCAAAGCTTAAATCAGGTTATTTATCTTTTAATTTTTCCAATATCCTTGTTTAGATCTATTTTTTGTTTCTTTCTTGTTTGATCTTGTACCCTTTTTATCTTCTTTCATCTCATTGTTCTTTAAGTTCAAATCTGCTATGAGCATTAAAAAACAAAACAAACAAACAAACAAAAAAAAGGAGAAGGTTATGCAATTTTGAAAGAAAAAAAAAAGACGTTTTGAGTTTTTCTTTTTCTTTTTTTGTTTGTTCTTTTGGGTTTAAAAAAAATGAGGAAAGAGAAGATCTGAATCTAACAAGAGAGGGTCATGCATGATGGTTTTCCTAATGTTTATTCATCTGTTATGAATTGCAGAAGTGTGAAGCTAGCACCTTTATCTCCAAGGCAAATTTATAAAGATCAAATGCACATTAAGGAAGCACATGAACAACAAAGAAATAGTGGGACTAAAAGTGGTGAAAAGAAAGAGAGTGTGAGTTTGAAAAAAAAAGAGATGACATGTGTGCAAAATAATGAGGATAAAGAAAAACAAGGGAGTTTGAGACGAGAAAAAGAAAGCAGCGAACATTCTAGTAAGGAAAAAAAGTCGTGAGAGACCAAAGTGAGAAAAGTGAGCACATATGCAAAAGAAAAAGATGTTAAGAATGCTTTGTCTTCAAAACAGCCTATGATTGTACTTGTGTGCAAAGCGGCCTATTTTAATACTAATGATCTTAACCCATCTTTGCCTAGTGTTGTTTCTAAAGTTTTGCAGGAATATGAAGATTTGTTTCCATCAGAAACGCCAAATGGATTACCACTTCTAAGAGAAATAGAGCACCAAATCAATTTTATTCCTGGTGTCTCTATTCCAAATAGACCAGCATATAGATGCAACCCAGAGGAGTCCAAGGAAATTCAATGACAATTTGAGGAACTTATGACGAAAGGCTATGTGAGGGAAAGCCATAGTCCCTGTGAAGTATCAGTATTGCTAGTACCAAAGAAGATTGGATCTTGGAGAATGTGAGTAGATTGTCGCACCATCAATAAAATCACTATAAAGTATAGACATCCTATCCCTAGATTAGATGATATGCGTGTTGAGTTGCATGGTTTTTGCGTGTTCTCTAAGGTTGATTTGAAAAGTGGATATTATCAAATTCCAATGACAATAGGTGATGAGTGGACAATAGCTTTTATAACAAAATATGGTTTGTATGAGTGGTTGGTTATGCCTTTTGGGCTAACTAATGCACCTAGCACTTTTATGAGACTTATAAATCATGTTTTGTGTGCTTTTTTTGGAAAATTCATTGAGGTATACTTTGATAATATTTTGGTATATAGTACCAGCATAACTGATCATCTTCAACACTTACACTCGCTATTTGATGTTTTAAGGAAGGAAAAGTTGTTTGCTAAGAAGTGTACATTTTGCACCAATCAGGTTTTGTTTTTAGGATATGTTGTTAGTGCTAAAGGAATACAAGTTGATGAGGAAAAGATTAAAGCTATCAAGGATTGGCTGAAGCCTAATACCATCAGTGAGGTTCGAAGTTTTCATGGTTTGGCTAGCTATTATAGGAGATTTGTCAAAGATTTTAGTAGTATAGCCGCACCATTGACTAATATAGTAAAGAAAAGTGTAGGTTTTAAGTGGGAAAGTGAGCAAGAGTATGCTTTTAATTTGCTTCAGGAAAAACTTGTTTCTACACCTATTTTGTCATTACCTAACTTTGATACAACATTTGAAATTGAATGTGATGCTTCTGGTTGTGGTATTGGAGCTGTTTTAATGCAGGAAAAGAGACCAAATGCTTACTTTAGTGAGAAGCTAAAAAGTGCTTGTGTATTAAAATTATGATGTATTCTTTTGGGGCTTTTGCAGGTGTACCCCTAAAATTTTTTGAAATTGCATATTTGCCCCTAAATAAAAGTTAATTGCATACCTTGAATAATATACATAATTGCGTATATACCCTTGGGGTTCAAATTAGTTGAAAACCCATCTATTAACAAACAACAAATATATAAAATTATCAATATACCATTGCATATATACCCTTGAAAAGTTTTTTTTTAAGTTGTACAAGGGTTATTTTGGACCTTTTGTATATTTTAATCCAAGTTATAACCATAGTTAATCAAGTTTGATTACTGGAATCTAACAGTAAGAGCATATCCGTAATTACCTATATTTTTCAGGGGTATATATACAATTATGTTTTTTCAGAGGGTAAATATGCAATTATAGAACTTTTGAGAGGGTTTATAACCAATTCTCCCTATTCTTTTCTTACATTGAGTATTACTTTTCTCAGATTTTATCGCTTATACATATGTATTTGTGTTTTTTTGTGCATGTAGTGTTGTGGAGACGATTATGAAAGAAAGAAACGAAAAGTAGGTCATGGATGCACTTTATTGATGAAATCTTGGAGTGAACAAATGCGAATACACAAGTTGTGCTCAAAAACATGTGATTGTGTGCCAACCTCTACTGTGCTCAAGTAAATACATGATTTAGAGGGGCACAAAGAAAGTCACATTAGCATGTTCAGACTTATGCAAGGCTAGCAAGATCTCCGTCAATGTGATTTTTATTAAAGACACAATGCGATCTACCACATGCATGTGTGCCCATTCATGTGGCCTCAATGAAGAGTGTGGATTCAGAAACATTTTAGCGAAGTAGTGTAGCAGTTTACTGTGGCAAATCAATGTAGTAAAGTTCTGTAATAGTTACTATTCATAGCTCGCCGAAAACTGAAGGTCCAGAAATTCACATGGGCGTGTGGAAATTCCACATCCCCGTGTGAATGCCCGATTCCAGCCTATTTAAAGCCGCGACTTCAGCCATTCTAGGGATCCTTTTTACAATCATTTTCCTATCTTTTCCCCATCTTTGGAGACGCTCACGACTAGGGTTTGGAAAGGCTTTGGCAAGGCTTTTGGAGTGGTTCTACGGCCTTCAACACCGCGTTCTTTTGAAAGATAGTTACTGGGGGAGCTTTCGTCGGCATCGATTCGGCAAGGTGTGCCCTAGGCTTGATGAGGGAACCCATGGAGAAGACGAGGGCACTCCGCAATACCATCGACACGGAATATGAAAGGGTTTTTACTTATGAATTGTATGTTGTTATATTTGATTTTAATATTGATTGTATCTTGCTCCATGGAGAGCTAAACCCCTAGTGGGTACTTGGACTTGTAAACCCTGGGATAAATTTGTTTCATTGACCTTTTATTATGTTTTCTTTAATTGATGTTCTAATTGAGTTCCAATCTTGAATGCTTGTTGAGTTGATTTTTCCCTTAGAGTGACACTAGGGTTGAGAATCCATCTTGGTAATCCTTGTGGATGAGTGACACACCATGAGGGTTAGACAAAACTAGGTTAGAGATGGTTGAGATGGTGAGTCGAGAGGTAGTGGAGCGTCCCCTTTCTCCTTCAGTGTGATTTATCCTACCTCCGTATTCCAAGAGTTCTTTGCGGTCACAATAGAGTGAAGTGCTAAGAAAGAAACTCCGCTGGGGCTTAGCTGCGCAAACAACAGAGTGAAGCGTTGAAGTAATCCTTAATGCTGTGGCTTGATTGTGACTAGGGATCTTCCGCTTGGACCAAAGGGTTAGATCTATATTAGAATAGGGTTTATCACTTGGAGTCCCTAGATCTTTAAGTGACTTTATACGGTGTGAGGTGTTGAAACTGAGCGATTTCTCCACCGGGGCATAGTGTAGGGTTAGTCACGGTTGACCTTAGGTTTGGGACCGTGTATTTTAGGATTTTCACGACTCATTAAGCATCAGTTAAGAGACATTAATGGTTGGTTTTGCACTTGAAACAATAGTCCTAGGGTGAGCATTGTCCGGGTACCCCACTTTCTGTCGATTGCCTCTCCTATCTTTTTATTGCGTCTCTCTTGTTTTCTTTATTTTTATTTACATTGATATTGTTTACACCACTATTGATTCATCTTCACCATAGTTAAATAGCAATTCTTGTGTTTCTAATCACTATTCCCTGTGGATACGACTACCCACTCACCAGGGTACTTTTATTACTTTGACAACTCGTACACTTGTGAGGTGTTGTCAGATGCTATATTGGACAGCCTTGAACTATCCAACTTATGATAAATAATTGTATCATATGAAGCGCGATGTTGAGAGATTGTGTGGAAAATGTATTATATGTAAACGTGCAAAATCTAAAGTTGTACCTCATGGCTTGTACACACTGCTGAATATACTTTGTGAACCTTTGGTAGATATATCTATGGACTTTGTTTTGGGTTTACCTAGATTGATCCAAGAAATGTCATGACTCTATATTTGTAGTTGTTCACATATTTTCTACAATGGCACATTTCATTCCATATCATAAAATTGATGATGCAACTAATATTGCAAGTTTATTCTTTCAGGAAGTTGTGCTTTTGCATGGGTTTCCTCGAAGCATTGTTTCAAATCGAGATGCTAAATTTCTAAGCTACTTTTGGAAATTTTTGTGGGCAAAATTGGGTACTAAGTTATTGTTTTCAACCACTTGTCATCCACAAACTGATGGACAAATAAAAGTAGTTAATAGAACTTTATCTCAATTATTGCTTGCTCTCATTCAAAAGAACTTAATGAATTGGGAAGAGTGTTTGCCACATGTAGATTTCGCATATAATAGGAGTGTGGATTCAGCACCTAAATTTTTGCCATTTCAAGTTGTTTATGGTTTTAATCCACTAACTCCTTTAGATTTGTCTCCAATCCCTATTAATGAGCGTGCTAGCTTGGATGGTAAAAAGAAAGCATAATTGATCAAGAAAATGCATTAGAAGGTTTGCCAAGACATAGAAAGAAGAACAGAACAATATGCATTACAAGCCAAGAGGGTTATCTTTGAACTAGGTGATTAGGTTGGGTGCATATGTGTAAGGAGAGATTTCCACAACAACGGCATTCCAAATTGCATCCTAAAGGAGATGGGCCATTTCAAGTGATGGTGAAAATCAATGACAATGCTTATAAAATTAACCTTCCATATGAGTATAATGTTAGTGCAACTTTTAAGATTTCTGATCTCTCTCCTTTTGATGTAGATGACACTGATTCGAGGTTGAATCCTTTTGAGGAGAGGGGGAATGATGGGAATTAAATATATGAAGATCTTCAAGATGGTGAAATACAACCAATTACATCCAAGGATCATTTGCACATCAATAGAGGTCCAATTACACGAGCTAAACCCAAGAGGATGAGGGAAGCTTTAGGAGCATTCATTGTGGATACTTGGAAGAAACAAGCTTTACATGAAGATTTTATTAAGGATTTTAGACCGATTGACCAGCAGCCCATTATTCAAATTATACAAGCTTCTTTATAGGCCAATTAAAGTGTTTTGGACTGGGCTTGTATTAAAAACTTGATTAAAGATGTGGAAGGCTAATTAGTTATTTCTTTTGGGATTAATTGCTTATTTGTGTCTAGGCTTAACTTTTTTTGTGAGGGATTTTTGGCGTGAGTTTTCTCTTCTTGTTCTCTTGAGAACTTGTGAACTTATCAAGATTAAGTTCAAGCTTTCTTTATACCTTTGGTTCAGATTTGAAATAAAATCTTGGGTCAGAGTTTTCTTTATTCTAATCTGATTTACTTTTCTTATGGTTTTGCTTCTATGAATTTCATTTGGGTTTCAAGTTTAGTATGCTTGGAGTTCACATCTATTACCTACTTCTGAGTATGTTAATTTAGATGGAGAAAAAAAGGTTGAATTTGTTAGGCAAATACATGAGAAGACACTGCTCAATATGAAGAGAAGGACTGAGAAGTATGCAAAACAAGCCAACAAAGGGCTCCATAAGATTGTTTCAGAACCCGGAGTATGGCTGCATTTGAGGAAGGAATGATTCCTAGGCCAAAGGCGCTTTAGCAACGCCCTTTTGGGTGTGAACCGCAAGTGCATGAGTTTGTCAAAGTAATAATACCCTGGTGAGTGGGTAGTCGTATCCACAGGGAATAATGATCTAGAAACACAAAGATTGCTATTTAACTAGAATGAAGATGAATTAATAGTGGTGTGAACAAAATCATTGAAAATGGAAAGAAGGAAAGAAGAAGGAAGAGAGACGCTATAAAAAAATGAGAGGAAAGACAATCGATAGAAAGTGGGGTACCGGACATTGCTCCGTCTAGGACTATTGCTTCAAGTGCAAAACCAACTATTATGTCTCCTAACTGATGCTTAATGATTCGTGAAAATCCTAAAATACACGGTCGCAAACCTAAGGTCACCGTGACTAACCTTACACTATACCCCGGTGGAGAAATCGCTCAGTCTCAACATATCACACTGTGCAAAGTTGCTTAAAGCTCTCGGGACTACAAGTGATAAACACCTGCATTACTCTACCAAAATACTCCATAATTCACACTTTTCATCGAGGCCACATGAATGGGCACACGTTCATGCGGTAGATCGCGTTGCTCCTTCAACAAAATCACATTTGATGACAGTCTTGCTAGCATTGCACAAGTCGAAACACATTGGGTGTGACTGCCTTTCTGCCCCTCCAATTTGCATGTTCACTCGAGCACAACAGAGATTGGCACACACTCGTATGTTTTTTAGCATAACTTGTGCCTTCATATTTGTTCACTCCAAGATTTCATCAACAACGTGCATTCACGATCTTCTTTGGTTTCTTTCTTCCATACTTGTATCCACAACCCTACATGCATAAAAGTAACACAAATACACATGTATGTGCTATAAAATCTGAGAAAAGTAATGCTCATTATAAGAAAAGAATATTTCGTATTACTAATACACAAGCACTTATCACACTTCAAGTTGCTTCCAAGAAGAAATGGCCCGTTTCATGTTCTTGAATTGATTAACGACAACGCATACTGACTAGATCTAGCATATGAGCATATACATTTAATGTTGTTGATTTAAGTCATTTTGATATAGGTTCAGATTTGAGGAAAAATCCTTTGAAGAAGTAGAATGATGAAGACATAACTAGCAAAACTCCTATTCAAGTTCCAATTGTCGGGTCACTCGTTCACGAAGTAAGCAATTCAATGAGGCTTTAAATGGGCTTATTAGAGATGTTGGGCCCAATTTAGTTTGTGCAGGCCCACTGAAGGTGATGACGGTGTGTCACATAGCAGAAAATCTATTATTCAAATTCAACTTTGTAAAAAACATCTTCAAATATGCAACATAAAAAGCACGAATCAAAATTAAAGATTACTAATCATTTTAGCTTTACGAGAGAATCAATTTTAGCAAAATAATTTTTATTTTATTCTTTATTTAATTTAGCTTAATTTGGAGATTGTAAGTCTTGCAAGCCAAGAAATTAGTATAAGGCTTGGATGGCAATTAGTAATTTTCCTATTAGTTTGAATAATTTAGGAACTTAGGAATTAATTTGGAGATTTTGCTAGTTGTCAAAATTCTTTCACTCCTTTATTTAAGAAGTCTTTTTGGCTGAAATAATCATATTACCTTTTACTAGGAAATTATGATATTATTTTGGAATTTTTTTTTGGTTCTTTGAAAATTAGGTTATTGGAATTTCTGTGGTGCTCAACCATTGACTTATTGAACAACCTTCTGCAACTGTTTGTGACATCTTCACATACCGAGGTTCTTGGTTGACATAATGGGTCGAAATTCCTTCCCAAGCTAGCATTAGCAAATAATATGGGTCAGTTCTACTACAGGTTTCATCACGAGTTGGCAGGGTTCATATCACATACACAATTGATTCGCAATGCGACTTTATATTAAACTTATATCAAAGAAATCAAATTACAATCTTGCCCTACAGTTCATCAATATCCAAGTATCTAAGGATTTTTAGGTTCTCATTGTCACAATAATTTATCAAATCCAAAGAAAACACAAAAAATCAATGTAAACATAACAAACCCCTTTGAATCCTCACAATCTTCTTGGCTTAATGAAATCGTCTCCAAGGATACTTGATGCTCGACCTTCAATCCATGCTAAATCTCCAATATTTTCTTTCCAGATCACCTAAAGTCTTGCCAAAGCCCCTCTAAACCCTAACCGCAAGCGCCTCCCAAGATGGTGAAGAGATGGGCAAAAGATGGGAAAAAAAACTCCTCCAAATGGGCTGAAATCATGACTTAAATAGGGTTGGAATTAGGGCATCCACACGGGAGTGTGGAATTTCCACACGCCCATGTGAATCCGCAGGAATTGATTTTCAGCGGCCTGCCAAAGCCCCTCTAAGGCTATTCAGGAAGCCTGCCAAACTGCCTGCACCCGCACGGCAATCCAAGGGTGCACCCATGCAGCTGTGTGGCCGCTTGTGGGCCCATGCACATGGCATCCGAGGCTTGTAAAGCTTTTTAAGCCCTTCTAAGCTCTTTTTTCCTTGTGCACTCTCTCTTTTCCTCTCTTCCCTTTGGTGTTCTTTAGAGCAAGAATAAAGGTTGGATGATCCCCTTTTCTTGCTAGTTTGATGCTTCAAGATCCATCATCCTTTCTCTTCGAAATCTAGAGGTAAGCTTGCTATCACTCCCTGTCTCCTTGATGTTTGAATGGAATGATGTATCTAGGGTTAGGGTTGTGAGCTTAGGGAAGCTTCAACATCCATCATCCTCCATTATTGTTTGATGTTATTAGAACCTGGGAAGATTACTTGCATTGTTTTTCTTCCAAAGATCAAGTGTAATCTTGAACCAACTTTTGTAGAAAATTGTGGTCACTATAGCTTGGGGCCGCATTACTGTAGCATCAATAAATCTCCTTCATTTCCTTTCTTGGTTTAAATTGAAGCCAAGAACCCTTAGGATCTCTTTGGAAACCCTTGAACCCAATTTTGAGCCAACCATAGGACACGTTTAGGTTTGCATTGCATTTTAGACTTAGGGTTTCAATTGTGATTTCTTTTGCTTACTCTCTTGCCCGGTTTTGGATTTGTGTGTGGTTGTGTTTGGTTAAGTGGTGAAAGCTCAGCTTGAGGCAAGGGTTGATGGGGAATTAGTGCACTTAGGATTTTTAATTACCTAAGCTGTGAGTGGGTTACGTGATTGCATAATTCTATTAGAATATTATTTAAATATCTGAATCGCTTAACTAAAATTATTTCATGGCTATATCGTGTGGAATCGAAGCTTTGATCAATTTGGAAAGGAGTTTTCTATGCTACTAAATTATATATGAAACTCTTGATATTTGAATGAAAATGTTTATGACTATGCTCATATATTGGAGTTGAAATGATTTATGAGACATTGTATACATGAACATGCTTTTGACATTGACACATGTGGAAATGGCTTGCATTCCCAATATTTAAATGTTGTCCTAGATATGGACCCTATGATGAGATATGCATGTATTGAGTTATTTTGATGGTTACGAGGTGATGGCCATCTTACTGCAGTGGTGGTGTTCGTGGCGAACCTGTTGAGGTGGCTTGTAACACCAAGATTTATTTATCCATTTTAGGTGGCACGTAGAGCCCTGGTTAGATGTACATCAGGCACCCGGAATCACCACACGGTGGTCTGATGGGTTAATGTCAAGGGCATGAGGACTTGATTGCTCTGGACTCAGGTGCGCCCACAGTTAAAGTTTAGAGAGGTTTCTAGACCACTACTCATTTACTCGAGATGAAAACTTTGTATTTTAGGAAATTATATTTTCAAGCAAAGTAAATCTTTAAGATGTGATCCCTTGTATATTATTTGAAAAGCAAATTAGTTTGATGACGAGTTTTATATTTTATTGTTTTTAAAACTCATATTTTGCCATTCTTGAGTTATGAATGTTGAAATCCTCATTTGAGTAAAAATGATTCTTTTATTCTTTTGATGGTTTCCTGACAACGCCCCTTGCTTATGTCCTGCAAGTGCACGGATTTGTTGAAGTAATAAAATTCCAGATGAGTGGGGTATCGTATCTACAGGGAGTAGGAAATAAAAACACTTAAATTGTTTCTTAACTAAGTGAAAGATGAATAGTGATATGTGTGACAAGATGTGAAATAACAAAAGTAAAAGAACAAGAAAGAGAGCACAAGTAAAAGAGAAGGTAAGGCAATCGATATAAATGGGGTACCCGGATATTGCTCCGCCTAGGATAATCGTTTCAAGTGCAAGAACCCTCTATTATACTTCCTAACTGATGCAATAATGAGTCATGGAGATCCTTAAATACATGATCCCAAATCTGAGGTCAACCATGCCTAACTCTATATATGTCCCAAAGGAGAAATGGAATAGCTTATTAACCTCGCACTTGTCTAGAATTGCAATGAGTTCTAGGGATTCCAAGTGATAAATTCTCTTCCTAGATGTAGACCTAACCCTTTGGTCCAGGTGGAAGGTCCCTAGCCACAATTAAGACCTAGGTGCTAAAATCACTTCAACCTTCACTTCGTTGCACCCGCAACTAAGCCCCAGTGGAAGGAAGGTCATCCTTTAGCCCATTCACTCTACTATGACCGCAAAGAACTCGAGAAAATGGAGGTAGAATAAATCACACCGGAGGGGAAAGGGGACACTCCGCTACCTCTCGACTCACCCTCTCAACCCTCTCCAATCTAGCTTTGTCTAACTCTCGTGGTGTGTCACTCACTCACAAGGGTTACCAACAAGAACTCTCAACCCTAGTGTCACTCTAAGGGAGTATTCATAGAATCAAGCATTCAAGATTGGAACTCAAATAAAACATCAATAAATTGGAAGCATAATAAAGAGGTCCAATGAAACAAATACATCCTAGGGTTCACAAATACCCAAGTACCCACTAGGGGGTTTAGCTCTCCATGGAGCTAATTACAATCAATGAAATCAAATGTAAAAGCAAAGAATCCATAGAAAACCCCCTCAGTAGTCGTGGTGATGGTCTTGTGGAGAGTCCTCTACTCGTCCAAGGGTCCCTTTGTCCGGCCTACGATACACCTCGCCGGATCGGTGCCGACGAAAGCTCTCCCACTAACTTCTTCCAAATGGAGCGCGATGTTGGAGCCGTAGAATCTCTCCAAATCCCTAGCCAATACCTCTCAAAACCTTAGCCGCAGCTCTCTCTCAAGTTGGGAAAAAGATAGAAAAAAGAATTCTAAAATCGGGGCTGAGATCTGCCTTAAATAGGGCTGGAATCGGGAATCCACACGCCCATGTGGATTTTCACACGGGCGTGTGGAATTTCCACACCCCCATGTGGATTCTCTTTTTTCATTCTTCTTCGGCCGGCTATGAACAGTACCTGCTATAGTATTTTGCTGCATTGTTTGCTACAGTGCCCCTGCTACATTACCACCCAAAAACACTCCCAAATCCATGCTTTCATCGATGTAACATAAACGGCACACATTTACGTCGTAGATCGCTTTGCTTCTTCAATAACGGACATATTGGTGGAGATCTTGCTATACATGCACAAGCCGGAATGCTTGAATGTGGCTGTCTTTGTGCCCCTCCAAATCGTTGTGATAATTTAAATACGAGGAGGTTGGTACACATTCCCACATTTTTGAACCCGATTATGTCTTCGCGTTTGAACCTTCTCAAGATTTCCTCCAAATGGTGCATTTACGATCCACATTGGCTTCTTTCTCTAACCTTCGGCTTCACAACCCTATATGCATGAAAGTAACATAAATACACACATATTAGCGTTAAAACCCTAGAAAAGTAATGCTCATCATAAGGAAAGAACACTTCGTATTCTTATCACACATGCACTCATCATTTCCTTATACATATGTATGTTGATATATATACGGAAATGTCCAAAGCCTTTATGTATTATTGCAAAAGCGTGACTTTGTCGATTTTATTGATTTAAGATCATATATTCTCTTAGAATTGTGCTAACTCATTCACTAAGTATCTCTGGTTATTCACCCTTTCCCTATCTTCTAGGCTTTAGCATCTAACAGCGTTGCGGTGGGACAGAGTGCTGAGCATCCTCTGACCTATCTTTCTTATTTCCAATTTTATGTATGTTTCTCCTTGAACATGTTGCATTGTATAAAGACATGGATCTACTAGTGTGCTTGACACTCTATATGCAAAGATTTGTATGCTTGTCTATTTTCTTTAAAAACTCGGTTGTAAATGTGACGAGCATGTCTCCTTGAACTCTATTATAAAGTTAATATATATTGTTTCCTCTGTGTTATCTTCATATTCCTTATTTTGTATATTTTAAACTTTTGAATTTTGTTTAGTATTGTTTTTATCCTAGGTGTTTGTTAGCCTTGAGGCGACTCGAATGTTGAGTGGCGTGGTTATCCCTCTTCAGGTTATCGTGGCGGTTGTTGCGTGTGGATCACGGGGAATGGGGCATGACAGGTGTGGTATACATTTTGTAATATATATATATATATATTTTGATAGATAGTTCTTTTATAATTTTTTGTGTAACTTCTCATTTCATAGGAATTATTCCATGTACAAAAATTATTCCGCATGAGAAGTATTAAACATCTTTCCATAAAAATTATTTTCTTGAAAATGTAAAATCTCCATATAATATAGAAATTCTAATGTAATTATGACGTTATTAAACATGCCTTAAGTATATCATTATAAATTTATAATGTTATATTTAGCACAATTTTTTAATTCAATTTAAGAAACACAATTGAATATTAAAAACATACTACAACTTTTAATTATAATTTTGATTTTTTTAAGTCCTCACAAAAATGGGCAACAAAAATTATCCATCACTTTTTAAAATAGTAGGTATGAGTTTTTTTTTAATAATTTACAGTGCTCATTATTTAAAGTAATTATATAGTGATGAAGGGGAAAATACTCTAATACTTATCATAATCAGACCTAAAAACACATGCTGTGATCTAAACCTAAAGAACCAAATATAAGGTGCCAACCATTCAATAGGGGAGTTTGAATTTCTTGAAGTAGTAAAACTCAGTTAACCATCTAATGAAAGAGAAAAAATCCCACATGTTAGTGACAACTGCATGGTGATCGAATAGAGGGGATATACTCTCTTACAGGAGGAGGTAAACCACCTTGGTCATCTATCAAGAGAAAAGTAAATTGCTAATGGAGAGAAACCTAAGTTAGTAAAGTTATAAAATAACAAAATGGGATCATTGGCATCAAAAAGAAAAAGCACCCATTTGAGATTACATCTTTAGAGGCCCGTTTCTTTTTACTATTTCTTTAGCTCTTGCAAGAGATAAATGCCAACTTGACTTAGGTAGTGTGTTGAGCCAGTCAAAGTCCAATAGTTCCAACATGATGCTCTAAAGCATCTCTCGGCGGTGCGTCCCCCATCTTCGAATTCTCTATCCAAAATTTCCCCTCCCTCCCCCACTTGAGTCTTCGAGTGGGGATGGCATGGCATCTCTCGGCCCACCAACCCACCCTTTATCAAACCCTAGGGTGGGTAAGTCGTGGGCTAACGTTATTAGAGAAGGGCCAAAAGCTTCAACCGTAGACACTCCTTCCCTAAGCCCACTTGTAAAAAGATCACTTCGAAAAAAATTAAAAACAACACTCGTAGCTCAGTAATAATCGCCGATGATCTGTGGCAACTAACAAGGGATAGCATGCAAACCTCTTTGTATGCAAAGTTCCTGGGAAAAGCCCTTCCACTTGAAGAAGCTAAGCTCGCTATGGCCGATGCCTGGAGAGGTATGGGTGACTTCTCCGTTGCTGACCTTCCCAATGGATATTATTTTGTTCGCTGCAAATCTATGGAAATACAGAGTAGGCTACTCTAGGAGGGTCCATGGATGGTTGTTGGCCGTATTCTTCAACTGTCCCCATGGAGAGAGTCTTTCCAATCAGCTTTTAAAAGACTGACCACAGTTGGGGTATGGTTACAACTCTTCCATCTCCCTATCGAACTTTGGTCAGGAGACATTCTAGAGGCCATTGCTTCTCATTTCGGTAACATTCTAAAGATTGATTCACATATTCTCGATAGATCAAGAGCCAAATTTGCTTGTATATGTGTAGAACTCGATCTGACCCAACCACTTCAATAAGGAACTTTGGTGCAATACGGTGAAAATCGTGTTTTTATTCTGGTTCTGTATGAAAAATTCCTGTGTATTGTTTCAATTGTGTCAGGGTTGGACATGGTGATGCAATTTGCTCCTTTGCCAGCACCCGACGGCAGACAAACCCACCTATGCCCTCTATTTCTATGGAAACAAAGTTAGTGCAGATGGATGTGTCTTTACAGTTTGGCTTGGCCAATGAGGAACAGGAGGGCAATGACATATTCCAACGACCTGATAAGGCTCCTATCTCTGTTGTTGAAGAAGACAATGAAAAGGAATTTGATCCCTGGCTCAAGCCACAGTCTCGCCTAGGAAGGAGTCCATCTATCTGGGGACGCGGCGCTATTAGCGGCGATGTCTACAGCGAGAGCCGTACCCCCAAACCAGGATTGTGGTAGGGGCCGAAACGCCAAACATCGTGAATCTCGAGGTGATGTTACACAAGACCTAGACGCATGGCCTCCTACATGGCATCCTCCGCGACATGTGGACAACAATTTTACAAGTATTGTAATTCAGGAAGGCTCTTCAAACCCTAACGGTGACTTCCATGAATCCTCAGGCCTCTAATTACCCCACAGTAGAGTTTCTAATGAAGCAAACATCGTTAATAGTTGAGGGGGAGACCTTAAGTCTCCATGCCTCAGATTTGATGGCCTATGACCAGCCTAGCACCTCGAGACAACTCTCGCCTTCTCCCAATAACGACTCCCTTCCCAACAAGCCACCAACTCCTCTTTTGTGTCTCCCAATGTCTAATTCTCCTCTCAATCCCAAGAACCAACCTTCTATCAGAGAGAAACTTCTTATATCGTCAATTCCATTACAGAGTTCCTTAACTAGTCAGGGTGGCTGTGAAGGACATCAGGCTCTTGTTGAATCAGTAGTGGAAGCTCTAAATCCGCATAATGATCTCTGGATGGAGGAGGCTCACTGTGCTTCTCCGGAGGGATCGAATGATGGAGATTACACCATGGAACTAGACGACGACATGGTTCTTTCAAAATTTCAAAAAGATGTTAAACTAGAAGCACTTGCCAGGAGAGGTCCTAGCTAGAGTAGCAACCTTCTGAAGAAAGGGAGAAAATTCCCAGTCCCCTAAATCCTGCTCCATTTACTCATTTTCTCTCTCCTCTCTCATTATTTTTTATGCATCTTAAAATATTTTGTTAAAACTGCAGGGGCATCTCAAACAAAAGCACTATCGACCATATTACACACATTCAGGCTCATCTTAAACCAAATATCATCTATTTACTTGAAACAAAAGCAAATACTAACAGGGTTCTCCGTTTTTGTGCAAATTTTAGGAAAAATTGGAATTGGGTAGCAATCCCTGCATCGGGTCTCTCTAGTGGAATCATTGCCCTTTGGAACCATTAGATAGGGAAAGTTACACTGATTGCGACTACCAGGTGTAACTTTCCAGTCACCTCTAGAGAAACAAACTGGGTTTTCATAGTCATCTACAACTCCTAACTTCTCTCTGATCACAAGAAACTTTGGAGTAACCTTGCTGGTATCACTTGTCTTAACATTCCCTGGTTCCTTGGTGGTGATTTCAATGCTATTGCCACTATCGAGGAGCATAGAGGGGGCTCCTACAAAAATTATGTAGCCAAAGTAAAAAAAAATTTCTAGTTTTATCTTTGACAATGCTCTAATTGATCTTAACTTATGTGGTCCTCGTTTTACCTGTTCCAATGGTCAGGAGGGTTTAGCTTGCCTTTGGGCCAGGTTGGATCGGTTTCTCGCTAACACATCGAGGTTTTCTATTTTCCAAAAATTTTCAAATAAACACCTTGCTAGAACAAATTCCGATCACTATCCTCTATTTCTTACTACTCATGATCGTCTTTCAAACCTAGAGTTTTTTGTTTTGACAACTTCTGGCTAGATTACGAAGGTTGCCACAATAATGTTTTAAAAGCCTGGAATATTAACTCATCATCATCTCATCGTCAAGCTTTTCACACTCTATTTCACGTACGATAAACAATATTCTTAAGTGGTTTTCTGCAGGTTTGAGTTCCATTGATTCCGAGCTCTATAATCTTGAAAGTGAAATTACTTCCATTGAAGAAGCGATATCCTCCTCTCCTGTTATGGATCAGTTGAACCATACTTGACTTAGAGCTCTCTACAATAGACACAAAGCTCTTTTGCGTCAAAATAATATCTTCTAGGCCCAAAGAGCAAAAATTCAATGGCTTGGCCAGGGGGACCAAAATACCAAATACTTCCACAGTATTGTGAAAATCCGACAGCATCGCAACAAATTGACAAGCATCAAAGATTCTGCTGGTGCATCTTTTTTTGACCAAACTGGAATTGAAAATTGTTTTTTTAAACTTTTTTAAAAATCTTTGAGCTTCTTCTTCCCAACTTCCCACCGATTTTATTTTTAACGCCATGCCAGATGACTTTGCCACTCTCTCTAATGAGGATAGGGCTGATCTGATCAAACCGCTCTCGAAAAGGGAGGTTTACCATGCCCTTAAATCAATGTCCAGTGACAAAAGTCCTGGTTCGGATGGGTTAACTATTAAATTTTACGTGTTTCATTGGAATGTTATTAGTGAACTCTTCTTCAAAGCAATTTCTGATTTTTCCTTACTTCAAATCTCCCAAAGTCTTGGGGCAAAATCCTTTGTCATTCTCATCCCCAAAAAAGATAATTCCATGTCTATGACTGCTTTTAGACCTATCTAATGCGTGTTATAAAGTCATTTCTAAGATTCTCTCCACTAGGCTCAAAAGTGTCATGAATAACCTTGTTAGTTTAGAGCAGAGAGGTTTCCTTCCTAGTTGCATAGATTTTGACAATGTCATTACTGTGCAGGAAGTGACTCACTCTTTAGAAATCGATACCGATAAGCCCCCTAGGATGTTAGCAAAAATTGACATTGAAAAGGCATTTGATACTATAGAATGGTCAACAATTCTTGTTATCCTCAAGAGATTTTGATTCCCTGACATTTGGATTTCTTGGATTAAAACTTGCCTATCTTCGGGTTCTTTCTCTCTGCTCATCAATGGTAAACCTTCTTCTTGGTTCAATAGAAGTAGGGGAGTGCGGCAAGGGGATCCCATCTCCCTTTTTGCTATTCCTCCTTGTCACTCAAAACCTGATAGCTATACTCAACAATCCATGACAACTCGTATGATTCCTGGCTTCAATGACACACTAAATCGCAACTTTAATCACCTTATGTTTGCTGACGACCTCATCATTGTCACTAGAGCCTCAAGACAATCTGCCAGAAATATTCTCTTATGTTTGAGCATTTACAAAAACCTCACGAGGCAAAAACCTAATCTCCACAAATCAAAAATTTTCTTTCCCTCTTGGTGTAACAGAAAAATTAGTGCTGCCATTTCCAGAATTCTTGGCATCACCATGGGTAGATTCCATTTTAATTATCTTGGCATCCCCATCCGCCCCACAAAATTGCTTGTTAACCAATTTTAATTCCTTCAGGACAGAGTCAAAAATTCCATCCATGCCTAGAATCACTCCTCTATTTCTACTGCTGGGCGAGCTGTGCTCATTAATAGCTTCATCCTTACTATACCAAATTATTATCTCTCTGTCATGCATATTCCTAATACTGTTATCCAAGATATCTCTAAAATGGCCAGGAACTTTCTCTGGGCCGGACAAGCAATTGAAATTGCTTTCATTCTATTAGTTGGACAGCCACTACACTTAATAAAATTGATGGAGGCTTAGGTATCCGCAATCTAAAACATGTTAAACATTCTCTCATGACCAAAAATATATTTTCTATTCTCAACTCGGAAGACAAAATTTGGGTAGATATTTTTAAAACTAAGTATGGTCAGTGGAATGTTTGGAACATGGGTTGCTCCAAGCACACTTCTTGGTTTTCAAATCTGTTTGTAAAACTGCTAAAATCATCAAAATGAATCTTAAAATCTCTGATTGCAATCCTCTTTCTTTGGATATGTGGAAGTACCCTTGTATCATGGATTTGCCTATAAACCTTAAGCCAACATATCTCAATATGGATTTGATCCATGAAACCATACCCTCACTGATCTCTTGGATCTTGATTGCTTCAATCATGACTCTCTGGTTCATACTTTTGGTCCTAACTTGGATTGGTCCTAGGTTAGCAACATTGATCTTAATGCTTCTCATAATTACTGGATATGGGGTCCAAATTCTCTTAAGACCATTCTGGCTTCTGTGGTTTACGATAATCTCAACTCTAACATTGATGATTGCTGGAAGGAGTGGCACCATATTTGGCGACTTCGGTTCATACCGCACATCAAAGTTTTTATTTGGAAATTGACCCATAGTAAGTTGCCAACTGGGGCTTATTTATATGATTTAAACATTGGTCCCTATACTCTTTGCAAGTTTTGCAACTTGGAGCCGGAAACTGCTATCCATATGATTTGGGAAATATTCCAAGGTCATCCATTGCTGGACCAGTGTCTTGAGCTACTTGGGATTTCCTTCTCTACAACTCTCTATCCTTAGTTCTATTCACTGGCTCACCAGCTCTCATGACAACTCTCACAAAAACCAATTTGGTAAAGCCCTTATTGCAACTAAAGCTTGGTTGATTTGGAAAGAATGGTGCAATCTCATCTTCAAATAGTGGGCACCAAACTTCAATTCCTTGGTGGACAAAGCTTGGTCCTATTGTTCAAACTTCGAGTAGGCCTCTAGGAGCATGTCAAGGGAGTATTCTAAACTCTGAAATTATCAAAATGCCATCACAATCTATACAGATGCTTCTTAGGATTTGTCCACTCAGGACTGTGGTCTGGGGTTTGTTATTATTTCGAACTATAATCAGATTTTACTTGCAGGTTCCTGTGGATACTTAACTGATTCACCTATCAAAGCTGAAATTGAAGCAATTATCTTAGCATTGAACCACTGCTCCAACAACCGCTGGAACCCAAGCCAAATGTATTGTGATTGCCCCGGAGTCTACCAGACGATGAACAACTACCAGAAGACTACTGCTTAACGTTTTGGCTCAAGCATTCACCAGCTCAAGCTCATTCTAAAGCACTTCCCCAACACTACATTGCAGACCATTGATCGTGATACCAACATTCTAGCGGATTCTCTTGCACACTTTTGGTTGTTTAAATCTAGTGCTTTTCCTTTTCTCTCAGGGCCGTGATCGTCCTTGCTGGGTTGAAGAAATTTGCTCCTTGTTGCATCTTTCTTTTTAATCCTTGTTTTATTCTTTTTATCTTTGTTTAGCTATGGCACTCCTTGGAAAAAAAAACTTGACTTAGGTATCGAAGCATCCGTGTCCAAGACAAAAGCTCGGACTGAGTGTATGTGGAGTGAGCCAAGTGTGCTCCCTGGCAAGGCATCTGCGCGAAAGGTAGCAGAGCCAAGTACCTAGTTCCAGGAGAGATGAGAGTGTGATAGCTATATATATATATGTATATATAATTTGAAGGGGAAGATGGATTTTTGCATTTGACTTTAGTGTAGTTACTCTAATTTCAATCATTATGAAAGGAATAAAAGAAAATTATTCTCACTCGTCAATTCTCTATAATTCTTAATAATATAGATTATTTTGCTTAATTATTCTCAATAATTCTTAATAAATGTGTTGTTTGACACAGATTCAAATCCAATAATTACTGTCAATTGTAGATAAATTCAATTGTAAGATATAAAATTTCATGGTATTTCTAATTTCTGGTTTTCTCAATATATATATATATATATATCTATATATAGCCTAAATATGTCGAAAATTAGCTGCCATGAAAGTAGAAAACTTATTATAAGTTCACTTATATTAATTTTTATTTTGAAGAATTTATTTAATTTCAATTTTTTCTGGGTGTATATATATATATGTGGTTGCAAAAGCCCAAGCATGGTTGGAGTGGCAATTAAAAGGTAAAATATGGATTTAAATGAAAAAACATCTCTTTTACGTAAATAATAAATAATTATATATACAAGAAGGATGAAGAGAGGAGAAGAGGCGAATTGTCTGAAAGGGCATTGGAGCTCGATCTCGGAGACAAATAGAATTGGAGGGCTTTTGGGAGATTGATTCGATTCGGATGAGAGAAAAGTGCTCTTATTAGGGGCGTAGATGCTCCCTTCGCCGTTGTTCGACCTTCCGGCGCTGTCCCGCTTCTTCTTCACTGCGGTGCTGCTGTTCGCCGGTGCTTTCTTCATTCTCCGACGTGCCGCTTCCCGTTACTTCTTCGTCGGCGACGATCCTGCCTCCTTCGTCGCTGAGGAGACCCGCTGCAGCCCCATGGTCGTTGCTGGTGGACCCTGTGCGGTGTGTGGGGAGCCAGGGACGAAGAAATGCTCTCGCTGCAAGAGCGTTCTTTACTGGTATGTTTTCTTACGATTTCTTTGGTATTTATGGAGATTGACCGATGGTAGTTATGCTTTTGGATTTTGATAGGTTTACTTGATGATATGAGAAGCTGATGAGAAAAAAATTGAAGTGGAGTTTGATCTTTGCGAGAAACAATACTGAATATTGTAATTGTCCTGAAAAGAGTAACTCCTCTGGATAAAATTGGTTTGAATGATGATTGAGAGGGGTGGAAAGATGGATTTTAGGTTTTGGTCATGTGTGTGGGAAACATTAAGCTTATTTTTCTCTATATAGATGAATATGAAGTTCTTGATTTTGGTTGGCTTTTTAAAGTTATTGTTGGATGAGTTTTGATGATAGAATGATTCTGGAGTGATCTTCTGGATCTGGGAAAATAGTGATTGTGGAATTTGATGATTGTAATGAAAAATTGCATTTAAGATTATCTTAAACACAATTTTCGTTACAATCATCAAATTTAGGGGTGTAAATGGGCCAAGCGGAGCTTGGCCATGTTCAAGCTCGGCTCACCATTATTTTAACCGAGCTCGAGCCTGCATCAAGTTTTATAAATAGTAAAGGCCTAAGGTTTAACTTGTTTGCTTGATAAAGATCGGTCATTTTTTTCATAAGTAATACATCATCATAATTATTATTAAAAAAATATTGCTTTAAAATTAATATTGAACCTTTTTATAATAAAAATTATAAATTAATTTTATTTTTCTTAAATATATACTTAAAAATTAATGTATTATTTTTGTAATACATTATTATTAATGATCCCATAGATGACGATGTTAATATTGCTATAAAAGTTTCTATAAATACTTTACATAAATGAGATTGTTGATAATATATAAACAATTCTATTAATGATTATTATAAATAAACTTGTTAATGATATTATAAATGAGCATTTTAACGATTCTTGTAAGTGAGCTATTAATGATACTATAAATGAGTTGTTCATGAACCTTAATGAGCCGAGCTTGGTGGTGTTCAAACTCGGCTTATTTACCTTACGAGCTTTGATAAACGAGCTGAGCCACAAGCCGAGCCTTCGAGCTTTTAACGAACACATTGGTTCATTTACAGCCCTACATTTAACCGTCCAAGCCTTTTGAATCTAAATACAGTAAAAAAAAAAGGAGACTACAAATCTATCAGTTTTTTGCGTGCAATTTGGCAATAAGCCTAATAGTACAGTAGAGAAACTTTGGTTGCAAGTTTCAAATTATCCCTTGGCAGTCAAACCCTTTCAAGACTCTTAACCAAGCATACTGGAAAGAATGATGTTGAAGCTGTTGATCTTGTAATACTCTTAAGAAGATTTTGAGTGGCAAACTAATAGAGAAGTAGAATGGTGTGGTACAAAAGAAAACGCAGTTGAGCTTATATAAATCTAGGCAGACAACATCAAAGGGCTATCTCAATTTATGTGCCCTAGTCTTTGGTGTGATGACTATTTGCCAAATGAGTACCCTTTTGGTAGTTATGGGCACACCATGTTTGGAAATTGTGTCAGGAATGGACATGTGCTTTGTTGGACAGGAAAACAAACAAATAAATAATGTATCATACAAGCTGCCTACCTGGTTCATCAGAGCAGCATTGGTATTTACCCAATTCCCACCATAGCTGATTGAAGGTTTAATGAGTATCGTGTCATACAAGGGTGCTACCTAATGTGGGATTAAATGTGCTCTAGCATTGGCCTTTTCCTCCCACCATTTTAAATAAATTTCCCTCCAACTTCAACCTAGAGCTTTATAGGTAAATTTTATCAAATTGAATATCTTAAAGGCATTTATGATCTGAATTGTTGAGTTCAATCTAGTCAATTACTTTTTTGTATCTATACCCAAATTTATTTCATTGCATATGTTCTCAAATATACTGTAGGAGCAATAGAAGCAAACTCCAAGCTTGTGGAGGGATGTGATGTTTGGTTGATACTTGATGATGACTAGGGCCAAACTGTAGCAGTTGATGGGCATAGTATGAAATTTGAATTTGAATTTGAATTCAACATGATCTCTATTGTCACACTTGAGAATTTTTTGAAATTTAAAGTAAAACCTGTATGGTGTGATCCATATCTGGAAACTTGAGAATTATTTAGATCAATAATATATGCTTCCTTTCAACTTAACTAACACACTACTTATTGTACAGGCTAATTTAGAGATTTTTTCAGTAACATAATATTATTGGTTTATGAGAAAAGGGATCCTGCATCAGGATTGTTTAATAAAAATATCTCCTCCAATCCTCCTTTTGACTTTTTTTGCGAAAACACCTAGTTATTTACTAGACTAAATGCAACTCTTATGTCTTTTGATCAAATATTATTTCAGTGTTACTGGAATAGTTTATTGAAATATATTTTGCTTATAATTTCATGCATCTGGAGCCTAAACATATCCAAAACAGACTTTTTTTTCTGGTCGAGCTGCTTTTAGTTCATTTTGTTGTATGTTGGTGGTATCTATCATATGATGCTTTTATACTTCGCCTGATTTTTATTTAGAAGGTGTGTCATAAAATGTTTATAAGGTATTTATTCATCATAAAAGTCTGAGATACCACTTTGCAGTTCACAAGTGTGCCAGGCCAAGCATTGGGGAGCAGATCATAAGCAAAAATGCAAGCAAATTACATCATCAAATGATGTTACACTGATTAGTGGCATGCATAAAAGAAAATCATCTGGGGTTAGTTCAATATCTTTGGTACCTTCCCATGGAACTTGTCAGGTGCTGCCAGAGTCAAAAAAGGTGAGTGATAATACCTTTCTCAGTTGGGATTGTTGCTTTTCAGTACATGCTGTTCAGTACATGCTGAAGGATTGCTAACTACACCATCTTCGAAAATGCAGATTCTCTTCCCATATGATGAATTTGTGAAGCTTTTTGATTGGGACAAGCCTGGATTTCCTCCTTGTGGCCTTCTAAACTGTGGAAACAGGTTTTCTTTTTCTTTTTTGCTTTTTTAAGCTAGTTTCCATATCCTAATCTTTTTTAGTTTCATTATACATGTAATGATTGTCAAAGTTCTGTAACAATCTTGTATCCAGTTGAAATTTCTTTCTTCTGAAGTTGAGGCTTGACCAATTCGCTCATTTTCTTTGTAGTTGCTTTGCCAATGTTGTTCTGCAATGTCTAGCATGCACTCGACCACTCACTGCCTATCTGTTGGAGAAAGATCACAGTAGAGGATGTATGAGACAATCAACAATTTTCTTTCTTGGTTACATGGCTGATGAGTTCTATTTTTGTTAAATCTCATCAATTGTTATCTTCACAGGTATCAGGAAACGTGATGATTGGTGCTTCCTGTGCGAGCTTCAGATTCATATTCAAAGAGCTAGTGAAAGCCTGCATCCATTCTCGCCCCTCAATATTCTATCTCGATTACCTAATATTGGTGGAAACCTTGGATGTGGAAGACAGGAGGATGCTCATGAATTTATGAGGTACTTTCAATGTCTTTGAAATTTAGATACTTTGAAGTTTGCTAAATTTTCTGGGATTCTTTATTTTTTGTTTTCTAATTGGGTTTCTTTATTTTCTAAATAGCTCATATTCCAAATAATTAACTTGTATTTTGTAGATTTGCAATTGATACGATGCAGTCAATATGCCTGGATGAGTTTGGAGGTGAAAAGGCTTTGAATATGAGCTCCCAGGAGACAACTCTTATCCAACATATCTTTGCTGGTCAGCTACTATCTCAGGTCAGATAATGGGCCTAGCACTTTGTAATCATTGATTGTGTGTGCTATCTCATTTCAATTATTTCAGATTGACATCTCATTCATTGAATGTCATGCTGGCTAATCTTTATGTTATTGCACGCCTTCATTGTACTATTTTATTTGCTTCCTTGAATTTTAGTTCTGTTAAAATCAGTCCAAGTTTAGAATATATGCTGGTGAATGTTTTGGAAATTTCTTTGTTCAACCAAAGCAAGCAAATCAAAGACATAATGGTCTGGGAAAAAAAATAGAGCTATGGGTGGAGGAGGAACACAGTGGAGGAGAATAAGACAATAGATGATATATTCAAATAACATAACTATATCACTAAGGTCCTCTGCACCCTGTATAATATCAGACTTGTGCTTATATAGGCTATGCATAAACTCTTTCCCAATAATTATATTAGGAAACTGAGAGATTGTTTCTATAAAATATAGACCCTCCTAATATTCTAAGATAGAAATCATATTTTGATAATAAAATAGACTGTCTAATATGCATATTTAGAATGTTAGAATTGATGACATGTTCTGTAATAAAATGGCACTTCCTGCTATATGTCGATGTGCTCGATTATATTACAATGTTTATCTGCCAAGCATACCGATAATTGAATGCCGCAAAGGCTTCATCTTTTAATGTATTATTTACTAAGTTCTAGATTTTATCTAGTTGACAAAGATCTAGTTTTGACCTGTAGAAGGTGTTTTTTTGGAGCAATTTGAATTACATTAACCATGTTGACATCAATAACATGGTTCTAATTTTGATTATCCAGATCATGGCTAGAGATGTCTTAGTGACATATCTCTTTTTCTTTTTAGCAATTAATGTTGTTTCCTTTCTTGAATTTTTAGATGGCCCAAAGCAAGCCTGTAGTCAAGATACTCAGAGGTTTGTGGTGAGCCCGAGAATACCTTTCTTCGCCTTATTCTTTCCTCACACCTCATTGGCTCATACTTGTCTTCACTAATGCTCGATGTTACGAAAGCTAACCTTTTTAAGACCAACCGCCTTTCATTTTGCATCTATCACTGGGACTTCTGTAATTAAATTGAAGCCATCTCTATGTTGGTTCTTCAACATTGCGCACTAATTCCAGTAAAGCAGACTGAACATCAACTTATGACTAAAGCAAAGATTCACCTTTAATATAAGTTTTAATGATGCTTGAACCATGAAAAGGTCATAACTATTGTTTTAAGGGCTGAAGATAAAATGCAAATTAATGGAGTTGTGATGCAAAAGAAAGAAAAGGAAGTTCTTGAACTCTTGCAAGTGTCACAAGCTTTTCTACCTTGGGTTTGCATAGAGCTGTCAAAACGGGCCTAACCCGTCGGGCCGGCCCGCCCCGCCAACAAAAATTGGCGGGTTGGGTTGGCCTTTTGTAGGCCCGTTTAGAAGCGGGCCAAAACGGGTCAACCCTTTTGGGTTAGGGTTATGGGCGGGGCGGGCTAGCCCGCCCCTTTAATTTACTAAAAATTTTTTTTTTTAAAAAAAGATTAAATTAGGATAAATGTTTTAGGTGCTTTATATAACACAATAATTATGATGGAAATTTTTGAATGTTGGGTTAGTTGGTTTACTTGCTTGGATATGTTGTTATTTACTTGTTTTATTATTTTTAGTTGTGTGATTTATTATAACCTCATATGTAAAATATTTTTTGAAATATGTGTTTTGTATTATGTTTTGTGCCTTAATAAATATCTTTTGGTTTGTTAAAAAAAATAATCAATATATAAAATATATAATTTTTAAATATTTTATATTTTTAGTGGGCCGGCCCGCCCAACCCGCCAACCCGAGGTGGGTTGGGTCGGGTTGGCATTTTGCCAACCCACCAAATGGCGGGCCGGCCCGCCCCGCCCCGCCAAATGGCGGGCTTTGGTAGCCCGCGGGCCTGCCCGCCCCGCCGGCCCGTTTTGACAGGTCTAGGTTTGCATATGTAGAAGTGTTAATTAGCATCCTACACATTATATTGTGCTTAACCACCTTATGATCCAATGCCCATAAGACATAAGCTATGCCCTTATGTTGGAATGATGGAGTGATGGAGTGAGTTAATAGTCCTTCATCGGATAAATATTAAAAGTGTAATGGGCTTATATAGTTCAAGTAGGGGCACATCAATAACCTTGAGGTTTTTGGTACATTGGCTTACATTTGTGTAGACGAGCAAAATAGTGGAGAAAAGTAAATTGTATATCTCTCAATATATCAATTACACCTTTTATATATATATATATGTATACAACAGTCCTAATAAGAATGTTTAGTAATATGGAAATAGCTATAAGTTAGCCAATGAATCAATCATCAATCAATCAATCCTTAATCTAGGTAAATACTAGAATAGAAAGACAGCTATGATTGACAGCTAACACTCCCCCTCAAGCTGGAGCATAGATGTCTATTATGCACAGCTTGTTACTCAATTTGAGGAAGTTTTCCTTCTTAAGTGCTTTAGTAAATATATCAGCAATTTGATCTCTTGAAGGTGTAAAAGTAGTGCAAATCTTCTTGTCAGTAATTGCATTTCTTACAAAATGACAATCGATTTTGATGTGTTTAGTCCGTTCATGAAAAACAGGATTACTTGCAATATGAATTGCAGCTTGATTATCACAATACATAGGAATAGGATCTGAATAAATGATATTAAAATCTTTAAGGAGAGCTTTCAACCAAATCAGCTCACATGTGGTGTGAACCATGGCACGGTATCCTGCTTCAGCACTAGATCTTGATATAACTGTCTGCTTTTTACTTTTCCAAGTTACTAGATTCCCACCTACAAAGGTACAATAACCTGATGTAGATTTTTTGTCACTCTTATCACCAGCATAGTTAGCATCAGAATAGCCAACTAATTTCACATGCTTGTTCTTTCTGAACCATAATCCTTTTTCCTGGAGATTTCTTTATATATCTCAGAATGTTTCAAACAATCTCCCAATGACTCTTATTAGGTTTATCCATAAATTGACTAATCAAGCCCACGGCATGCATAATGTCCGGTCTAGTAACTGTTAAGTAGATAAGCTTCCCAACTAATCTTCTGTATTGTCCATAGTCTGCAAAGTCATCATCCTCCTTCCACAAGTTTAGATTAGGTTCCATTGGAGTATCCAATGGTTTTGCACCTAGTAAACATGCTTCTTGTAATAGATCAGTTGCATACTTCCGTTGAGACAGTACTACACCTTCTTTACCACGGGCAACTTCAATATCAAGAAAGTATCTTAACTGACCAAGATCTTTGGTAACAAATTGTTGCTGCAGGTGCTTCTTGACTGCTTCAATGCCATTTACATCATTTCCTGACAAGAGTATATCATCAACATAAACAATAAGTACTACAATCCTTGATAAACTGTGTTTCACAAATACCGAATGATCAACTTGACTTCGCTCGAGTCCTGCTGCAAAAACAACTTGATTGAATTTATCAAACCAAGCTCTAGGGCTTGGCTTTAATCCATAAATAGCTTTGTTGAGCTTACATACTAAGTGAGTCTCCCCCTAAGCAACAAAGCCAGGTGGTTGCTCCATATAAACTTCCTCATTTAAGTCTCCATAAAGAAACACATTCTTGACATCTAGTTGATACAGTGGCCAATCATGATTGATTGCAATAGATTTGAGCACACGAATAGAATTCAATCAAGCAACAGGAGAGAAAGTTTCAAATAGGGCTGTTCAAAAAAACCGGTTAAACCGTAAACCGGACCGGACCGGTTTTTTTTGAACCGCCGGTCCGGTTCCAACCGGTTTCATTATTAACCGGTCCGGTCCGGTTTTGAAACCGGTTCCAGACCGGTCCGGTCCGGTTCCAGGTTTTGGAACCGCGGTCCAAACCGGACCGGACCGGTTTACCCTGTTTAGTTATTTTTACCTTAAACTCTCTCTCTCTATATATATATATGTAAATTTTCTATTGCTAATGAAGCTGATTGTTTGTTTTTAACTCTATATATTAAATGACCATTCTATTAATTTAATTTTAATTCATAAAAACCGGGATCGAACCGGATTGGACCAAATTGGTCCAAAACGGTCCAAACCGGACCGGACCGGTCCAAAAAGGTTTGGACCGGTCCGGTTTTCTCTGTTATTTGGTCCGGTCCGGTTCCAATAATAAAAAAACCGTTTAACCGGTCCGGTCCGGTCCAGTTTTGGACCGTGCACAGCCCTAGTTTCAAAGAAGGCGATGCCTGGTGTTTGTGTGTATCCTTTGGCAACCAGTCGGGCTTTATATCGGTCAATAGAGCCATTAGGGTTGTATTTGACAATAAAGACCCAACGACAGGCAGCAGGTGAAACTCCTTCAAGTAAAGGTACCAAGTCCCATGTGTATCTGTTGAGAAGAGTGGACATTTCCTCATTCATGGCCTATTTTCTAATAAGGATCCTGAACAGCCTCTAGATAATTCTTAGGAATAGATATAGATGACAGTGATAAGGCTAAACGATGAAAAACATGACCAAGGTGAGTAAAGGTAACAACAGGAGGAATAGAATGCTGGGTACAATAACGTTTACCTTTTCGGAGAGCTATTGGCAAATCATTAGGATTATCAGCAGAATGCAATGAAGGAGATGGCTGTGAGACAGGAGGAGTTTGCAAATTATTTCAAAGGTTTTTAAGGAGGAATGTTTATGGGGGATGGTGTTACCGTGGTAGGAAGATGAATTGATTTCTTGACTTTAGAGTTTTAAAAAATGATTCGGACTCAAAAAACGTGACATCAGCTGAAATAAATATTTTTTTTTTGACACTGGATCAAACACTTATAACCTTTTTGAGTTCGAGAATACCCTAAGAAAACACAACAGACAGCTCTAGGAGACAACTTATCCATACCAGTTTCAAATAAGGTAGTGTTTGGATAGTGGGATATAATATTCCATGGATGGGAGATATCCATGGATGAAATATCCATGGATGGGAATATCATTGTTTAAGTGTTTGGCTGGAGGGATTTAATAGTAAGGATAAAGATTGTTTGGTGTTTGGTTAGAGTGATAAGACTATGTAAAGTTTTTGATATCCATTTTTAAGTAAGTATTTGATTTAAATAACGGATATTAATAGATAATTTTTTTTATTTATTTAGCATGAAATATTATTAATGGATTATTACCAAATAACATAAGAAACGGAAACTATTATGAATAACGAGAAGGTTAAATACTAAGAATGTATTTTCAAATTATCATTAAAAAATATTTTTAAATTGTTTAATTTAATTTAATTTAATTAATGGATGTTTTTTTAATTTATTTAAATTTAAATATTTTATGAAGTATTTGATTTTTTAAATAACGGATAATTAATGGATATATATTTTATTTATTTAGCTTAAATTATTTTAATGGATTATTAATGAATAATATATTTATTTATTGTTTAACTTATTTTTTGAGTTGAATTTAATTAGTTTAAAATATTAAGATAGATGGAGATGGATGAGAGAAAGAGAGAGAGAAATGGATGAGATGATGGGATGAGTGGCGTCCCACCAATTTAGAGGGACTCCACTCATCCCATTTTCAGGAATGGGGGCCATCCCCATCCAACCTCATCCGGGAAACCAAACACCCGGATGGGGCTGTAGCCCTGGATATCCCATCCCTATCCTGGGATATCCAGGGCACCAAACACTACCTAAATGAACGAAGCAGACACCCAAAAATTTGAGGAGTTAAAGAAAATAATGGAGAATTTGGAAAAAGATATTTGAAAGGAATGTCACCTCCAAGAGTAGAAGATGGCATTCGATTAATGAGAAATCCAACAGTGAGAACTGCATCACTCCAAAGATATTTGGGTACATTCATTTGAATCATAATATTATGGGCAACATCGAGAAGATGTCTATTTTTACGTTTTGCCACGCGATTTTCTTGTGGAGTATGAGCACTTGATGGTTGGTGAATAATGCCATTAGCAGAACAAAAATGAGAGAAGTCAGTTTTCATATATTCCAAAGCATTATCAGTTGTAAAACACGAATACTAGTAGAAAATTGAGCCTTTATTTCATTATAAAATGTTTGAAATATATCAAAAACAAAAGACTTGTCTTTTAACAAATAAATCCAAGTCATATGAGAATAATCATCCACAAAAGTAATGAAATACTTATAAACAAACAAGGTAGGATAACGACAAGAACCCCATACATTGGAGTGAACTAGATCAAAAAAATGTAAACGCCGACTCTCTTTAGAAGGAAAAGGCGCTCTGTGATGTTTTCCTAACTGACATGCATCACAATTATTTAGAGAAACAGACTCGACGAAAGGTACTAATTTTTTAAGTTTAGAAAAACTAGGATGACCTAAACGACAATGGCAATCATAAGGAGACACTCTACCAGCAACAGGAACAACAAAAGAATTAAGATAGTAAACACCTCCTGATTCAAAGCCGTGTCTAATCAATGTATTCGTCTGTAGATCTTGAAAAATACAATGAGTAGGAAAGAAGGTTACAGAACAATTTAAAGCTTTTGTGATTTGATTCACTGAAAGAAGTTTGAATGATAATTTGGGAACATGTAAGACTTGATTAAGTGTAAGAGAAGGGGTATGAACAGTACTAAAACCAGAGACGGTAGAAACAAACCCATCAGCAATAGTGATAGGTGATAGTGATTGACAAGTAGTAAAATTATGAAATTGGCGCTAGTTACCATTCATATGATTTGATGCACCTGAATCTATTAACCAAGAATTACTGGAGAGAGTTGCAAGTGCAGCGGTACCTATCTGTGTAGTATGAAAGGCAACATAATTAGGTTGTGAGTGAATTAACCGTTCATACTTCACTTTAGAAATTTGAATAACATTCTCAAGTCCAACTAAAGAAGCTGATTCATTAGAAGTGAAAGTAATAGCAGCTGCCTTTGGAGTGTTGTGCCTTTTGGTACGTTTAGGAGCCCAATTAGGTTCACCATGTTTGTCCCAACATGCTTCTTCAATATGATGGCCACAAAAATCACATTGTCTATCACGTCCTTTACCCTTGCCATTATTGTACCCACGTCCTTGTGCAACCATAGCAAAATGTTCAAGAGTAACAACTGGAGATGACAGAGTTAAAGAGGCTAATTGCAAGCGAGAGAAAGCTGATTGAAGAGTAGGCATAGTGCTATCTCCAAGTAATTGACTTCTAAGAGTATTATATTGGTCATTCAGATTCATAAGAAATCCACAAACAAAGAGATTTTCCCATTGATGTTTTTGAGTTTCTAAATCTGTGGAGAGGGGCTGCAATTCACGGAATTCATTGATAATTCCTTTATATGCAGCAAAAAATTCAGGAAGGGATTTTTCACCTTGTTTATTATCAACAAGTTGTTGAAACAAGGAGAAAATACGAGAATTATTACCATCATTAGAGAACATCTCTTTGATAGTCTCACATCTTCTTAGCAGTGGATATCAATCCAACGGAGGCAGCAATCTCAGGTTCCAAGGAATTCAGCAGCCATGTTTTCACTGCACAATCAAATTGACGCCAGGCTGCATATTTGGAATCCTTAGTGTCTGCCATTGTTTGAACTAGATGATGATCACGGCCTTGAGAACCAAGAAAGGTACGAAACGCTTGAGACCAAAGGGCATAATTTCTGCCATTAAACTTTATGGTAGTTCCAACAGAAGACGAGCAAAATAGTGGAGAAAAGTAAGTTGTATATTTCTCAATATATCAATTACACCTTTAGATATATAGATATATACATGTATACAACAGTCCTAATAAGAATGTCTAGTAATATGAAATAGCTACAAGTTAGCCAATGAATCAATTATTAATCAATCATCAATCAATCAATCCTCAATCTAGGTAAATACTAGAATAGAAAGACAGCTATGATTGCCAGCTAACAATTTGAATTATCATAACCCAATTATTTAGGAAGGCCCACTTTACAAATCTAAAAATTTAACAAGTTATCATAGCCCATTAAGCTTAGCAACATAAGAAAAAGATCCAAGGACTAGTAAAAAAAAACCCCTTTCTCATGCTAATAAAAAAAAGATAGGGCCTTTGATGCTCAAGCTATGTAAGAGGAGCACAAGCCCATGCAGAAAAAAGGGCCTTTGAGGTTCTAAAAGCTTGAAGTACAAGTCCAAGACAAAAAATGGCAAGTTGCAACTGAACATGTAACCAATTGAACTTGAGGGGGATGTTGGAATGATGGAGTGAGATAATAGTTCCACATCGGATAAATACTAAAACTGTAATGGGCTTATATAGTTCTAGTGGGGTCACATCAATAACCTTGAGGTTTTTGGTACATTGGCCTTCATTTGAATTATCATAGCCCAACCATTTAGTAAGGCCCACTTTGCAAATCTAAAAATCTAACAGCTTATCATTATCATCTGCTCTCATTTGCTTGTTGAATGAAGCTAGCAACATCAGTGACAATGAAAGGTTGAGATGGAAATAGTGGCCTTGCAACAATCATGTACTATGCTTCCTGCTTGGCAACTCCTAGCCCTAAAATATATCTAAAGCAGTTAAACTTCTGCAACATTGATCTGAGAAAGTTTTGTGAATGAATTGAGGTTTAGAGTTGTGTCTATACTGCTTAGAAGGTTTGTTTTTAAATCTAGCAAGTGCCCGTGAATTATTAACGGCATGGCCAAATGGAGGTTGACATGGATGCTTAGGTTGTTGCATTCAGTTTTGAGCTGCTTTTCCTAAGCACTAGCTGTCATATAACAAATTTATCTGTGGCAGCTCTTTGTTTCTAGTGGTGAATATTGATCTGTCTCTAATTTGCATAAATCAAATATAGAGTTTTTAGAAACACTATTACTAATGATGATTCAATATAAAGAACTAAAAAATTTCAAATTGAATTGGTGTATATTTTTTCCCTGTGTCAAGATAAGTATATCACAACTAGTTTAAGTGTATGTTACACTTGTAAAGGTACAATCTTAATAGTAAGGTTATGGATTTGGTAGAAATTCATATGGATGAGTGATTATTAATGGGGCTAATCAGTTTTTTAGAATGCTAAGTGATTGCGCATGGCAGAGGTAGTCACATGGCTATTTACATGGTATATGCAACCTGCGTTTGCAGAGTGTACACATATTATGTGGTCAGCAACCATATACACAGCTTTACCTATTTAACTGAAAAAAAAAAACTTATGAAGCTTAATGAAACACATTCTGTTTAGTGAACTAAATTTGGAATTTAACTCCATCAAGTATTTTTTTTTATATATATTTCATTATTTCTAAACCTTGTAGAAATATCTTTAGATAATTTGTAAATCAATTTATGTTCAATTGTTGTTCAATTGTAAGGCAATAAAATAATTGCTATCTGAAATTTAGTAATATAATTTATCATGCTCAAATTTAAATACTTTTCCTCTAAATTACATTGTGTACCATGCTTTCATGCCACCATTTCCTTAATCTTTCTAATTAATAACATTATACAACTATTGTGGTCCTTGACAAATTTTAGATATTTTAGTTATGAATACTGTATGCTGCTTTCCGAATACTGGTACATAGTTGTGAATTTGTTTAAAAAATCTCTAAGCTTTCCCTTTTTAATCTATGTCCTATGTGCTTCCAATCTAGAGGATACCATTTTAGTTCACTTTTATGATAGTCTTCTGAATATTCTATGCATTCTAGTCATCTAATGATTAAATATAAGCTGGATAAAGTTTTATTATCTTTTCTTGTCAATTCATAAAAAGTAAATTCCTTGACAAGTATTAACTGTAATCTGTTTCAGGTGATCTGTACAAAATGCAATAAGATCTCAAACCGCTATGAGAATATGATGGATTTAACCGTTGAGATCCAAGGTGATGCTGAGTATTTGGAAGAATGCCTAGATCAGTTTACTGCTGAAGAGTGGCTTGATGGTGATAACAAGTATAAATGTGATGGGTAAGCATTTCTCATTCTGCAAGTATTGGCTATTCTTGAATTGCTCCAGCAAGTAGGAATGTGTGGTGAATTAGTGTTTTTAAACAGTTGAGAATGGAAATTGGCACAGATTTTCAGTTTACATTTCAGATATGCTTTGGTAAAGGTCTTGGCTGCTCTGAAACAAAGGACTCATTCTTCAATAACAGGGGGAGTTAACACCTTTTTACAAGGTGGAACCATGAAATTGATGATAGCACAAGCTTGGATTATGTGAAACACTTAAAATCTGTTATTATCAGAAATGCATTACGTATCTATGGTTACATACAATCAGAAATCTTAATTACGAAAAGTTTTGTAAGGATAATGGAGGCTTCCTTTTAGTTGCTTGTCCAAATATTCTATGGATGTTAATAGCAGATAATATTGGCTTATGGAACTGTGAAGGATCACAAAATATCATTATTGTGGGGAAAGATTAATCCGACACAGAAAAAATGGCCCATGTCATCTGTAGAGGAAGCTACTGCTTTGTAATGAGATGAAAGCAGGTTGAATTTCCAAGATTCTTTTAGAGGAATTTTAGACATAGGAAATGATTCATCTTGATATATATAGATTTGAATAATCTTTGATGGACAGTCCCATTGAAAAGATGTATATGTTTTAACAATGTCAATACTGATAAACGCTTCCTTTCTAGACTTAATAGCGTTGGGTGAAAACCATACTTGGCCTACATTCTTTATACTTTGCCTGACTTGGGAGCTCCAGAATATGCTATGTTTACTAACAGCATTATGGCCTGTGAAAGCATTTTGCGACTTATTCTCAAGACTGAAAATGGTGGATATTAGCTCAAAGCCAAGGTTTCTTGTTGGTTCTTGTTAATTTTTTTCTATTAAATTTATGTGTTACTTGATAGAATTATTAGTATGAGCATTGTTTTATTTATTTCTTCTTCTTCTTCTTTAATTTTAATTCTAATTTTTTTTGTTAATTTTTTTGTTTGTTTTTGCTTATGCGCGTCTGACTGCTCATATGTTCATACACTTGTTTAAATGACAACGACTTTTATCTCATAATTGGAACTTCTGTGATTGGCTGCCTTAACCAGGTGCAATGATTATGTTAAAGCGTGCAAGAGACTTACTGTACATCGGGCTCCAAATGTCCTGACTATTACTCTTAAGCGGTTTCAAGTAAGAGCTACAAATCATGAGCATCTTTTTTGTTCTTTACATTGCTGCATTCTATTCTGAGATAATTCTCCATGCTTCTCCAGAGTGGTAGATTTGGGAAGCTAAACAAAAGAGTTGCATTTCCGGAGAACTTAGATCTGACTCCATGTATGAGTGGGAACCGGGATGGTACAGATGTTTATACACTCTATGCTGTTGTTGTCCATGTTGACATGCTAAACGCTTCATTTTTTGGCCATTACATTTGCTATACAAAAGGTTATTGTGGACGCTGGTATAGAATTGATGATTGCAAGGTAAGCAACAGTTTGTTGTTGTTTCAACTTGTAAATGGTTGATCTTTACGTCTAACTACAATAGTCTCTCAGGTTATGAATGTTGATGTGGATGAAGTACTTTCTCAGGGTGCTTATATGCTTTTATATAGAAGGTAATGTTTTGTTTGGTTTTTGCAAGTTTCCAACAGACATCAGGTAGATTATATCCTGGCATCTGAAGGTATTATACTCAATGGTGAAAAGCTTTTATCTGTATATATTTCTCTGTTTCATTTTCTCCTAGAAAATGCTTTTTCTTTTGAGTGAGTCTTTATGGACATAGGTGCTTGATTTCTTTGTAGTGTTTAAAGTCATCTGACACAATGTAGTCTTGTTAACTGTACTATAGTTAAGGTTAATATTTAAGGGAATAGTGCTTATACATGTATAGGTTTTTGCCTTTGAATTTCTCTTGGTGGTAGTTGCTTTTACTTTTCCTGTAGCTATTTATGCATGCAGGTGCTTGATTTCTTTGTAGCGCTTACACTCAGTCTTACATTATACTGACACCATCTATTGGTTGGTAAAAACTTGAGTCTTCTTACTGAACATATCTTCTGGCAGATCTTTTTTGCCATTTTAGATAATGCTATATTTTCTCAATATTTGTGGTTGCTAGGAATATTGTTACCTCATATGCTTTTATGGTCCAGGAAAAATGTTCGTCCAGAGCCTTTTGCTAAGCCATTGGAAGAGCCAATGAAAAGGAATTTAACTGAAGTGGATCCTATGTCTTCAAGTACCTGCAATGGAACTGATGATGTTCACGAACTTACTGATATTGGTTCACAACCTTGCATGCCATCCCATGCGATAACTTGTCATGCTTCAATGTTAGGTGATGCTGGATCTGAGACTGTATTGCCTGGCAAAATTGATAACGGAGAAGTAGAAGAGCTGGAGGGTGTGGTTGTGAATGTTCAAATCAAGGACAACAATCAGTCGGTTAATAAAGATATGACAGCTATTAGTACTGACAATCTTATTTCAAGGTTATCAGGATTAGAAGTTAATACAACAAAGGTTGATGAGCTTGAGAGCTCAGATTTGCATGTTTCTATCGAGGACCACAAACAGTTGGTGCATGAAGATACACCAAATCTTCAAATTGACTATTCAAATCTGAGTTGGTCAGGGTTAGAAAATCTTGAAGAGAAGAAAGATGCCTTACATTTCAAGTTCATACAGTCTGATTCTGTTTCATCAGTAAAAGTTCCTTTTACCTCTTTTCAAGCCATGGAATTCCAAGAACACTGTGGTATCACAGATGCTGCCTGCCACAAGAAGTACAATGGGTCAATTGACATCTTGGAGAAATCTACATCAGATAGCTCATTTTGTAGCCAAAATATTATCCCTGAAATGGCTAAAACTTCTAGCACTTGCAGCTTTACATCAGTCCCAGTTCAGCAACTTTCATATGATTCGATCCCCGAAAGAGTGCAGACAGAGGTAGGCATTTTGCTGCCAAATTTCAAAGATGCAGCCACAGAAAGCCAAAACCTTGCTCTCTCATGTGGAGAATGGTTCAAGCAGAAAACCGAAGCCAATGTTTGCTAATGGTTTTCTTGATAAGGTTAACAAAAGGAATTCAAAAGTTCCTGAGAGTGGAGTAAAAGTGGGAAATTCCAGAACTGCAGTTGCCCACAAGGTTACTGATTGCTCCCAACAAGATTCAGTGATCAACATGACACAGCAAAGCACACATGATGATTGCATTGGTTTGCCGTCACTATCTGTAATTGATAATGGTACTATTTCCAGATTGGATTTGCCTTGCATTTCAAAAGTTTCATTGACTGCATCTCATGAGAAGCCACTTGATAAGGACAAAATTTTGATAGAAGATGTAGTTTGCAATGGTCATCCTGGCAAAGCTGACTACATTAGGGAGCCTGATTTGGTTTCTTCTTGCTTAAATGGTGATGTTAATGTGGGAGTAGCTCATCCCTTGGACAATAAAGTGAGAAACCAACTTGAGAAGTCCTGTGAGGAACTGGCTGACATTAATCTGGAAACAGAAGAAAAACAATCAGGTCAAGGTTTTCATGTATGTGACTTAAGCAGGAAGTCATTTCCTGAAAATAGCAGTGTTACCTTTGCCAAGTCTGATTTGTCAATCACAGGAAGTTTTCTGCCCATGCCTCTTTACAAAAAGCCACTGAGCAAGGATGAAACTCCTAGAAAAGATTCAGATGAAGCGAGCTTTTCTTGCAGTTCTGATTACTATGGTAATGGAGGTTCTGGATTGGACGCCTCCTCCCACTTGAATGGTTTATCTGCACAGTTCTGTTTCCATGAAGATTTACATGAACACAAGTCTCAAGAATTAGGCTGCAAGACTGAAATTGAAACAAAAGAAACTGGTGATGCTGCTTTGGCATATGGTACTTGGCTAATGTCAGAGAACTACTGTAACAATGCTTGATGCAGATAGTCAAATCCTTAGTATTTGTTTGCTATAGTGAGCAGGGCAGTTCTTGATAATGCCCAAGAAGAAATCAATATTTTATCTGATTATAATGCTGGGACCAGTAACCATTCGGCCATCATTTAGTTCCTGGAGATTGGAGTAGTAATAGCCTAAGCAAGAAAGCTCTCAGGGGTTCATGCTGGTTGCAGTATGGTGGTTCTCGCAACTAATCATTCATATCATGGAAGCTTGATTTATAGCGGTGGTGTCTTTCCTTTATGAAAATTTATAACCATTTTTTCATGGTTCCACTTGGAAAAAGGAAACATAGGAAAAGTGGAGGGGTGTCTCTGGGCTTCCACAATTTGCAGAACCTCAGATGCTCCCCTAAGGCCATGTTAGTTCACATTCTATTTACCATTTTTATCTTTACGTTCTTGTCTGAAACATTGACTATTGTTCAACAATAGAACAATAATCTTTTTCTTCATACAATAACAATCAAGGTTATTTATGCCCATGGATCAGATGATATTGTCTGAGAGTTATATTGAACCAGTTTTGTCTGAGCAGTAGTATTTTGTTGATTGCTTGCCCAAACTTGATTTTATGACGCATGACAGGATAATTGATGTTGTTGAATCTTTTTAGTAGATCATTGTTTTTGTTATTTCACTGTTCAAGTTCTACTTCAAGTAGGAGTCTGCAGACTAGCCCAGAGTTATGGCAGATTCCAGAAATGCTATTAGACTTCAATGCTTATTCGTTATGTTAACTTTGCCCTTAAATTAGCTAAATTGCAGATATCAAATATGATCAAGCACATTGCATGGTCATTTGTGTGCATTTCAAAGTTTTGATTTCAGGGTTGCTGCAGTGCAAATCTGAAGTGAAGCATTAAAGTGGCAGCGATAACCTTGTCTTATAATCTTCATATTTGTAGGGGTCTGATAGTTTAGTTGCTGGTTGGTAAGGGTGTCACTTGGGTTATTTTATTTTATTTTTAAAGGAACCCCAGGCTATTTATTCAAGAAAAACAAGAAGGAGAATACAACTCAAACTAAAGACAGAAGAACAGAAAAACAAAAGACAAACAAGAAAAAGACTATATAGATAACCCAACTTTCAAAAAAGGCTTCATGATCCAGTGAGGCAAGTCCCTGCCTTGATAATAAAAGAAAGACAATGAAGGCTCAGACCATGCTGAAAAACTAGTAGACTAGAAACATCGCAACCAACTGAATCTCCGTTATTCCTATCTTTTTGGGAAAAATGTAATTCAAATTTGTCCATTTACATTGGAGAAAACTGTGACTGCAAAGCCAGCAGGTTCATTTGCGTTTTCTTTAATTGTGGGAACTATGTCTTACGGAAAGAGTTAGGGAGAAGAGAGCATGAGAGCTATAAGCAAGAGAGACAAGAGACAAGAGATGTATTCAAAAATAAAGGACTTCTTTATTGCATAATATTAGGATGGGTAGATACAAAGGAAGGGATGAGAGTAATGGAGAGTTTCTAGGGATAGTGGATTTAGGATCCTCTCCCTTACAACCCAAGGGTGCCTTATATAGGCTCCAAGAGACTTAACCCTTAAGCAACTAAACTCATGGTTAGCTAACTTAACCATGGTTGGACACTATTACAGACAAGACACATACCTAATTGTCATGTAGCTAACATGACAATTACAAACCCATTAAGTACAAGCATGCTCTTCAACGATAAAACTACCTCTTGCTAGATTGACCTATTTTTACACACTAAAAAAAACAAACACCGACTCATATGGTCTAGATCCTAGCGCTCTGCTCCTAGGGGACGTGGATGTTGGGGATGCTTGCATTCAACTTACTCGGGGTTCATCCGAGGGTGAAGTAGATTAGTCACGGAAGCTACTGGAAAGAGTTAGGGAGAAGAGAGCATGAGAGCTATAAGCAAGAGAGACAAGAGACAAGAGATGTATTCAAAAATAAAGGACTTCTTTATTGCATAATATTAGGATGGGTAGATACAAAGGAAGGGATGAGAGTAATGGAGAGTTTCTAGGGATAGTGGATTTAGGATGTGGGTAAGTATATCCACTCCTTACAAACTAAGGGGCCTTATATAGGCTCCAAGAGACTTAACCCTTAAGCAACTAAACTCATGGTTAGCTAACTTAACCATGGTTGGACACTATTACAGACAAGACACATACCTAATTGTCATGTAGCTAACATGACAATTACCAAACCCATTAAGTACAAGCATGCTCTTCAGCGATGTAAGACTCTTTTGTTGCTAGATGCTAAAACCTATTTTACACACTAAAAAAAATAAACACCGACTCTTTTACATAATAAAAATAAACAACACTGCTTTAGTTCACCAAAAGATGTTGGAGACCTTCTTAGCAGAGATTTCCTAGCCTTCCATCATGTTGGCTAAGTTTTCTTCAACAATGTCTTCTAGTCCTTCAGGAGAGTCAGTTGGACTTGGTATCATTAAAATATCTGCAGGAATGCTTAGTCTTGAATAATCTCCAAAACGATATTCTCTTGCCCATGAACGGACTTGCTTCATGTGAGATTCGGTAGCTGGCATTTGTGAGATAAGACTTGAAAAAGGACAGTACATAGGGAACATGTACTGGTCAACATATACCTTCATGATCTTTGTTTCCGAGCACCATTTGACATCTTTGGTTGTCGACTGATTGTGGAGCAAGTTCTCTTCAATCGATGGAGATTGCACATGCTCGCCATAGCTTCATTTGTCTTTTGATATCTCCTGGAATGATCATGTCTTCCAGTCGAATAGGATTTATCCTCTCTTGTTCAGGTTTATGATGGCGAAGGAGAGTAATCTTGATATGATGCCTTGCTTCATCAGGATAACCTTCATCATAGCAAGGAGGGATTGAGTTTAGTTCTAAATTGACATACCCGTCAATATGTGATCCAAGAGCTTTGAAGAATTTGTGTAGAAGATGTATCATTGCCGGTATTCGATTGGAAACTTGCTTGCTCTCGGACTTGTAAGCATTGATACGCATCGGTATCCATGTTTGAAGAGGTTGATAGCTTTTATTTGAACACCATTGATTTCTTGATCATGCCATTGGGACATGTCTAAGGAACATTTAACTGCAGTGAATCCTTCTTCACATTGGCATCCAGAATCTTTGTGGGCTATTTCTCGAGAACATTTCTGCTGATCGCAAATCCTGCAGGAGAATTTCTTCTTTTGCAAGTTGCCTCGGTATTTCTTGTTACGAGATGAATTGGTTATCTTGAGTTGCCATTACTTTCTTGAAAAATGAGTCTGTTTAACTTCGCTATTGGATTGCGAGGAGCAGTTCAAACTTCTACGTTCTTTGTTTTCTTTCTTGATAAGAAGCTCGTCTTCATTTCTTCGACTTCTTTTGTAATTTGTTGGAGTTGAGCTTTGATCGAATGATTTCTTCATTTTGTTGGACATTTCGCTTCTAATATTTTAATTTTCTTTTCTTGCTCTACCATGTAGTCAAGTGTTTGAGGTTTCAAAGAAAACTTTATACTTGATAATTCTGGTAAGGGCAGATGAGGTGGAGTTTGGGCTTTTTCATTTGTCTGATGAAAATATTTTGCTAGGGAATGAAACAAGGAGATAAGAGTTTTTGGGTCGTGTTTATTGGCCAAAAGGTTGTCAAGAATTATTTGTTGAGGAAGATTGAGGTTTGCTTGTGTTCTAAATTTCATAGTAGAGTTCAAAGGAAAGATTGGGAGGTTCAATTGAGGTTCAAAGGAAGAAGATTGGTTATAGAAATTTTTTCCTGCCATATCTGCAAAAAATAAACTTGTCAGCTAAATAGAGTTTCATGCTTTTTGCATGTGTTGGGAGCATAAAGATAGCCGAGTTTTCACCATAAAAAGGGCGCATATGGACCTCATTGTTTTTGTAGCCAGACTCTTTTTATTCGAGATGAACAAACCTTTTGTTTGTTTATTTCCTTTTTAGGGCCGGGTTACATAGTTCCCACAATTAAAGAAAACGCAAAATGAACCTGCGGCTTTGCGATCAGCAGTTTTTCTCCAATGCAAATGGACAAACTATGGGGTAATATTTGAATTACATTTTTCCCAAAGAGATAGGAATAAAGGAGATTCAGTTGGTTGTGATGTTTCTAGTCCTAAATTTAGGGAAGGAGATGAACAAAAATTAAATTCTTTTTGTAAAGATGAATAATGTATTATTTCTTGTTGTTTTAAATATTCATTAATTTCCCTTTGCTTTATATTATCTTGGATTTCTTTTTATTTCTTTTTTCTATTTTTTTGTAATCCTCTCGAGACATTGGTAATCTCTTTTTATCTCATTATTTTTCTCCATTGAGTCTTCTTTTTCTTTTAGTAATTAAGTCTATGTTGTTTTGTAGAGAATCTACTATTTTACTTCTTGAATGTGTTATTGGATACTTAAAGATTATTTTATCTTTAAATTCTTTTAAGTCTTTAATCATTTTTTCTAATTCTAATGTATTTTCGTTATTTACTTTCTTCTTAGTCATGTTATAATATTTCCTGTTAATTCTTCAATTTCTTGAATGATTATACCTTTTCCCTTATTTTGTTCTTTTTTGTTTTTTAGTTGTTCTTTTAGATTTTCTATTTCTTCTTCAAGATTTTTAATCCTTTTTAATAATTGATTAATTATTTCTTTATCTTGACTAAATTTAATACTTGATCTTTCTATTTCTTTTTCTTCAAAAGTAAAATCATATAAATCTGAGACACATTTTCTACATAGTGATAACTCACAGTTTGAACATGTTACTCTATGTTTTGTTATATGAAATTTATAACATTTATCACATTTTGTTTTATAATTTATTTTAAATGGTTCAAATTTATGTTCACATTTTTCAAAATTTTCAATTTGATTATATTGTTCTAATAGATATTTTGGATTTATATCTAGATTGTAAGTTTGTTTATTCATTTTGTTTTACTCATAACAAATATTTATAGAATCATATTCATTTTTTAATTTTGATCTGTAATTCCATAATCTATTTTGTTCTTTCAAATATTCATCTTGATGAAATTCTTTATATTTTATTTGTGTAGGTTTCCATATAGATTTTCCATTTTCATCTTTTTCTTTTGATTTGAATTTTACTTCTATTAATGATTCTGCTTGATGGTTGATTTGATCTCTTAGAGTTATATATCTTTTAACTCCTTTTAACCACATACATTGTTTTGCTTTTAATTCTTCTTTTAAGTTTCTGTTTTCTTTTATTGTATATTTAATTGAGTTATTTATTAAATCATCAATTAAATTTATATCTGTTGAATCTATTAATCCTTTCATATATAACAGCTTTCAATTGATCTAAATTGTTCTACTAGAAATTCTTTCCATTTCTTTATTTTAATTATTCTTTGTTGATGTTCTAATGGATATAATTCTTTTCTGGGTATATATTCTATATTCCATTTCCAGTTTCCATATTCATCATATTTTGCTGTTGCTATTTCCATTAATGTTTCTGAGCTTATTTTATAAAATTCTTTCATTATTACATATTCTTTGACCCATAATAACCATAAAGCTTTTCTGTGTTTTATTTGGTCTGCTAAATTTGTAGGTAAATAACCTATATATTTCCTTAATGGTTCTAATTGTTGGTCAATTATCTCTGGATCTGTTTCAGATATTAACTCCATTTTATTCTTGAATTTCTTCAATTTTTATACTTTTATTATTTATCATTCTTATACTTGTACTTCCATCAATATTTTCATAAAATTCTGCATTACTTGGTCTGGTTGATGTTGTTGGAATTTGTATTGGTTGAATATTCCATTCACTTTCTTCTAATATTTCTGATGGATAGGTTTTTCCTTCTATTCCTTTTAATCCTTGATTTTCTAATAATAATTTTGCTTTTTTAGTTGTTAAAATATAGTTGATTCTACAACTATTTGTTAATTGTCCTATGAATGTTTTTGTTATTATTAAATTTTCTTTGTTTGAAGTCATGGTATATCCTTTTGAATTTATTATTAATTTTATATGTTTATAAAATGTTTCAAGTGGTACTAAAAAATTTGGGGTCATATATATGATTTTACGGATTATCAATATTTAAAAATCCACTTCCATGGATTCTATTGTTGCTTTAGTCATATTTTGAATTTGTCTTGTGTCAACTAAACTTAATAAAATTTTTGTTCCTAATCCTTTTTACGTGTAATCTTATTAAAGCTATCATTAAGAGTCCTAAAATGTATTAATGTATATCTGAATATAATAGTTTGTTGTATGATTCTTCTGTTATTAAATCTAATATGATTTGTTTTTCATTACTTATCTGACATATTTCTATTTCATCATAATGTTCGTATATTTTTGTTTTGTTTCAAATATTCCAAATTTATATAATTCTTCTCCTGGATTAATTTAATATTTATTTCTCTCGCTTTATTTTGGTGTTCTTCAATTGTGTAAGTTACTTCTTTTCTTTTTTGATGTTTATTAATTTGATTCATAAATTTAAAATGATTGAACACAGAAAATCTTCTAATATGATCTATATATACTATACAGTTTTTCTTCGGATTTTCTAAATTTTTGTTAGACATAACTTGCTTCTATTTTGTCGAATTTTTGTAATATGTTTAATTTCCAATTTTCTCAATTGTTTTTGTTCTTCTTTCCGTTCCATTTTCTATGATTCTTAATACCCATTAAATATTGTTCTACTTCATTAAACCTTCATATATATTTTTGATATAATTTTTCTTTTAGGTTATTGATTTAATTCTTCTAAGGGATAATGCTGATTAATTCTATTTTATAATATCTTTGTTGTTTCAAGTAGATGTTTCATCTCGAGAATTTTAATCATATTACGTGGTTTTCAATAATTCTTCTTAGTCCGGGATTTTAAATGGTGTTATCGTATTTTTGATCTATTCCAATTTGAATATTTCTTTAACTTGATCGCGCAGGTTGTCAATTTCAATTTATGATTTTCTCTTTTTATGCTATTTGCACATAATCTAGATTTGATAAGATGGTTTCTAATTTTTAATAATTGTGTTTTCAGATTATTTAATTTTTTAATAATCAAATCCATTTTTGCATCCATTTTATGTTTATGATTCTATTAAACTTTCTATTATTTCTTTAATGATTTGTATTGATACTTTTAATACCATTAATATTTTAGTTATTATTTTTATCTCTTGATTGATATTCATTTTAGTTTTCATTTTAAGATATTTAGATTTCTTAATATTACCATGATATTTATCATAATTAATATTATTATTGTAATACATATTGCTTGTATTATAATTATCCAATATTTCTTTTTATAATTTTGATTCATTGATGTTTTAATTTCTAATTCAATGATGATTTCCTTTCTTTTGATATATTGTTGATTTGATATTTTGTTGTTGATTTAATTGTGTTAATTTCTAATTTGTTTTTATATTTAAAGCTCGAAATAAGATTTGCGTAGAAAATATAAAAGTTACCACTAATTTGCAGCAATATTTTTACTACTATTTTGCATGAGAATAAAATTTACTTCTACTTTGTAATAGCTTGGAATAAATAAGAGAGAATACTCTACGCGTAAAGTAACAAGATCCACAAATACGTAATAATTTATAGAAGTTAAACTTGGCAACAACTCTATTCGATCCACAATTATCAAGTAAAAACATGCTTTTTGGTTTTTGTTGGTTTTTAGTTTTGTGGGTTTTTAAAATTAAACTCCTTTTTTCACATGGATACTTCTCCTCATGTCACTGCTCAACTCTCACCTGCCTAGGACCCACTGACCCTTCCTCCTCGTGCCTCAAAGCATCCCTCAGTAGCCTGGGCCTAAAGCCCCGAAAGTGTTCCACTGACAATTACTTGTAAGAAAGTAATTTTGAGATCATCACATGATTATCTTTAAATATAAGAGTTCATCTTTCCA